>NW_006399940.1:3942471-3943921 GCF_000299155.1 Elephantulus edwardii | reverse complement strand
TCCCTGATTTCAAGTTCTACTATACTGTTGTGGTGGTCAAGACAGTGTGGTACTAGAACAATGATAGACACATAGATCAATGGAATATAATTGAGGATACATCAATCAGCCATCTAGCTATGGTCAGATGATTTTTTTTACTTGGAGATTAAATCAGTTAATTGGGGGAATGACAGCCTTTTTAGCATATCATGTTGGCAAAATTGGAAAGCTCTCTGCAGAAAAGTCAAGCAATAGTTATTACAACATACACAAAAACCAACTCAAAGTGGATAAAGGACCTAGGACTAAAACTCTGGACTATAAACTTTATTATAGAAAACTTGGAAGAACTATAGAGCCCTAATCTACAACTTGAACAGTCTTCCAAGCATCCTGAAAAACCTACAACAAGGAGAAGATAAAATAGATGAATGGGACCTTCTAAGTATCAATCCCTATGCACATCAAAAAATTCTCCAACAGGGTGAAAAAGGAAGCCACAGACTGAGGAAAAATATTTGGCAATCATATGTCTGATAAGGGACTTATATCTAGAATTCATAAAATACACAAGCAACAAAACAAGATAAAGGTAAACAAGCCATTTGCAAAATGGACACAGGATATGAGCTGACACTTCACCAAAGAATACATTCAGATGGTAAACAAACAGATTAAGAAATGTTCAAAATCCCTATGAAATATTATCTCACCCTAGTAACCATAGCAAAACTCAACAGAGCAGCAAACAACAAATGCTGGCTAGGTTGTGGAGAAACTAGAACCCTTATCACTGTTGGTGGGTGTGTAAAATGGTGCAACCACTATGGAAGGCAGAATGGTGCTTTCTCTAAAAGTTAGAAATAGAAATAACATTTAACCCAGAAATTCCACTATGGGGAACATACTCTAAAGAAACCAGAACTGCCACCCAAGATGATACATGCACATTCGTGTTTATTGCTTCTTTGTTCCCAATAGCAAAGAGTTGGAAACAACCCAAATGTCCATCAACAAACAAATGGATAGAGAAGCTGTGGTATATTCATACAATGGAGTAGTATGCAGCATTGTAAAACAAAGAATTCATGAAATGTTATGAAAAATGGGTAACATGCTGGAAGACACTATGCTGAATGAAATATCTCAGTCACAAAAGGACAAATACCACATAATGCCACTGTTATAAAACAGGACTGGGGTTCGGGGAAATTAAGAAAAGAGAGGATAAATAATGTACACGAATTGAAACAGATAAAGGACATAGCTATTTCAAAGGAATATATGATTAAGTATTATTTACATGGCAAGAGTCCAGAATAAGAGCTGCATAGTCAAGTGGACTGGGGGTGCGGTGGGGAGATTATATCAAATTGAAAGAATTTTATTTTTTTCAAAGAGAAAAGCAAATTTGGAATGTGGGGTGGAAGGGAAGAAAATGTGCAACAATGAATGAATGGAAATACAA
>NW_006399940.1:3931039-3940301 GCF_000299155.1 Elephantulus edwardii | reverse complement strand
CATCTATTTCTTCTTCTTTGGCTCTGGTTGTTGGTGCATATATCTGAATGATAGTGGTATTCACTGTGCTTCCTTGTAAGTGTATGGATGCAATCTTGTCACTCACGGTGTTGTACTTCGAGATGGATCTAGAAATTACTTTTTTTACTATAAAGGCAACCCCATTTTTCCTTGTCTTTTCATCTCCAGAGAAGCTGTGTATAGACTTCATTAAAATTGGTATTTTTTTCATGACAAGATTAAAGAAAAAGAAATGTGTATTAAAGTGGACTGTGGACCTTGAAGGGGTTGTATAACAATGAAAGAATTGTTTTTCTTTAAATAGAAAAATGAGCCGGGGCCAGGCTGGGAGGCGTGGGCAAGGAGGAAAATGTGCAACAAGGAATGAATGGGGGAAAATTATATGCAAAGAATATGCTCTAAAAATATATGCGTTGCATTAAAAATCATTAATTAAAAAAACCTCAATAAAAAGAATCTACTGTACATTTTCATATTACCATATAATTTTAAAAGCATTCTTAAAGTTATTATCTTATTTCAGTCTCACAATACCCAGGGACTACTATCATTTGCATTTTGGAAAGCAAAGAAGAAAATTAGTTAAAGGTAACTAAGGCTAAGAGATTTGTACAAAAATTTGCTGAGCTGATTAACAAACACACATGTGTCCTAACTGCTAGTCCTGGATTTGTTTCACTTAAACCTTGTAGACAGTCCGGCTGTGCATTCAGTGTTTAAGACCAGTTTTCTCGTTCTGTAGCAGCTTTAGAGAAAAATGTGTTGGAAGAGTCAAGAGGTACATTTATGCTTCAAAAAATTGCAAAAAAAATTTCAGAGACCATAACACATTTAAGTGTACAGTGCTATACCATTGACTTTTTCCCCTCTCATGTTAATAGTAATATTGAAATTATTATGTGGGTAAGTCTCATTAGGCAAACCACAGACTAAAGGAAATTACAAAATAATCTAGGGATAAGCGATATTACAGAAAGTATTAACAGAGAATAGATATTCCAATTATACTTTTTTCTGTGCTTACATAAAATATACTTTTCTTGTTTCTTAAAAAGTAAATTTATCATACTAGTCAGGTTGCAGCTATTTCAACCAAAAATAGGGGAAAAAATCCCTAAAATTTCATTTACCTGAAATAAAGCAGTATTACTCTTAAAAGTATCACTCTTGTGCTAATAGAATTATCACTTTTACAATGATATTAATAGTTGTATATGTTGTTGTTTTGTATGGTCAAGTCAAAACTCTTCCATAGCTGACCCTCCCATGGATTACAGAGGCAGTTAATAGCATGGGAAAGGACTGCCCATCTTTCCCCAGCAAAGCAACTGGTGGATTCAGACTGTATTCTTTTGGGCTGGTAGTAGAACTCCTTAACACTAAGCTACCAGAGCCCCCTTAATATTGTATGTGTTGTTCTTGAGTATCTTCAGGCTGTCACCAACCCGTAGGTGATTCTCCAAGGGGTTTTCAGAGGCAGTTAATCACATAAGAGGAGATTGCCCACCTTAATCCCACAGAGTAGCTAGTGGATTCGAACCATGTGTCTTTGAGATTATTCGAACATTTATATTTCACACAACTTTATTCTTATGTTATGGCTGTGAAATCTATTTGTTTCGACGACAATTATTCCTCAGTTACCTTAGATCAACTTAATCTCTTTGGGAGAACATACATCATAACAGAAACACTGACACTTTTTTTTGTAATTTTATACTGATAATCTTGTTTCATTTCTTTTTTTAATTTTTTTTTTTGTTTCATTTCTTTATTCTACTTAGCGGTGTGATTTCATACAAGTTACTTCAGCTTTTGTGTTTGAAATTCCTTTATTGGTTATAATTTAATGGTAATCCCAAAATTCATGATTCTGAACTGCACTTTGAAATTATGTCATAAAGCTTCATAGATTGTATATAATTATTATACTCTGGTTATCTTAGCTTGCCATACTTGAATATTAACACATGAATGGTAATTGAGTAAATCTCTTACACACATTTTAATGAAGATCTGTCTCTTATAATATCTCCATTTCAGACAATTGTCTAATGAATTCTGTTTGAAATAGTCTTAAAAAAGTGAAAATAACCTTTAACAGCAATCAAGAGTCATCAGTTTCACTCAACTTTGACAGAAAATATTCATTAAATAATAATCAATAAGTTGATTCTTTGTAAATAAAACATTCTAGATAAAAGTAGTAGTCTTTATACTTTCTATTAAAATTTTTCCCTAATTAAATGAAATAAGTAAATGTCATATCCTATTAGGAACTCCAAGGAAATATTTAGAAAGACTATCTACAATTAGGCACAATAAGGCTCCAGGGAAATAATGAACTGCACATATGAAGCTGATACAGTCCCACTTTACCTGAGGGGGAGATGTGTCGCCAAGAAATGGAAGGCTCTGGTTTCCCAGTTGCCAAACAAGTAAGAGTGACATTGGTTCCTTCATTGATGGTCATATCACTTGAGATGTCATATATCTTCGGAGGAACTGAAATGGCAAAACATGCAGTGGTCAGAAAACTATAAAATTGGGTTGAATTTCATGTTATTAACTCCATGAAATCATGCAATTAAGTAATTGCAATGAAATGTACATATGATCGATGTTCATCTATTAGACACATTTTTAGATCCTCAGGACTCTCTAACACTCACTGTGGTAGAGTCAGAAGTGATCCATACCTTAAGTTCCATTGGATTTTCTACACATGAAAGGAGTTTGGAATTTCTGGTGGATTGCACTGCTGGAGAGGCATCATTTTAGGTTTAATACAATTCCTTAAGGATAATGCTATCAGAGCTCCCCTTATATTTGTAAAGCTTTTATTTTTTTTATTTTTAAAAGTCCCAATGTTTAAATAGAGAGCTCTGGTGGCCTAGTGGCAAGAAGCTGTGTTGCAATTCTTAAGGTACACAGTTCAAGGCCACCAGCTGCTCTGTGAGAGAAAGAGGCAAGCCCTCCCCGTGAGATTAACTGTCTCTGAAAACCGCCAGAGGGTCTGCGATGGGTCAGTTCCCATGGCACACAACAACAACGACGTTTAGGTATTTACATGCTGTTGTTGAACCATTGAGTGAGAATTGACCCATAGCTTACCTTCTGGCTGTGGATTTTCAGAGGGAGTAAATTGCACAGGAGGAGATTGCCCATTTTTCTCCCCTAAAGCAGCTGGTGTATTCAAACTGTGTGCCTCTGGACTGGCAGTGCAGCTTACAACTAGGCCACCAGAGTTTTAAATACTTTAGGATAAATTGAAACATTGAAAGGTAAACAATTAGACATCATTTAAATGAAAAAAAAATGCATTAAGTAAGCCATAACATTATCAGGTTTTGTCTTGTTTGACTAAGAGGTTGTCTAATGATTTTTGTATCAATATTTCTTCTCTGTAAAGATAGTTCTTCTGTCAAATGATTAAATAAAAAAGAAAATCTGGAAGACACCTAAAAAGTCAGGATAGTTATGCCTGTATATTAATTAAAAAACTGAGTGAGAGGTAAGGCACATTGTAACTTTGGGAGGTAAGATGTCAGGAAAATATTTCTTTCTCAGTTTAATTTGTCTTCAATTTCCTGTCTGTAAAATAGCAGGGCCAGAGTGTCTTAACAGCTAGATTCTAAGAAACACAGATTCTAAAAGATGTGAAAGGAGTGCTCAAATGAATTTTTCTCCTCATCAATGGCTGGGAAATGCATGAAAAAAAACATAAATCTGATCACTTCAGGACTTCTTCAGATTTCATTATACTGTTTTACACCACATTTCTCCAAGTGTTAAGGGAACAATATTATGTACTGTTTTCTCTGATAGACTAAATGATGGAAGCTTTTATTACAGAGCACTCCATGAACCTAGTGATAAAAAAAAAATCTAATTTGGAAAATAAAAGCTAAAAAAAATTGAAACTAAATTTCTGACCATTGAAATGTCCTTATTCTCTCTAAAACCAAATTCACTGCTATTGAGTGTAGTATGAGTCCTGAAAACCGTCTATCAGGTTTCTGAGTCTGTAAATCTTTTTAGGAGTTTTTAATGGACTTGAACTACTGTCCTGAATAGTTAGTAGTTTATCACTTAATCTATTATGCTACCATGTATCCTCCAGATACTTTCATTTAATCCACAGGAAGCAGCACAACTTTAAATCCTAGATGTTCTTGTTAGATTTGTTATCTAGGTGTATTTTGATGAAACCTGGCGATAACAGTCCAAATCCAGGTAGCTGTTCTAAGGAGTAAATAAATCAAATATGTTAAATAATTTTCAAAAGTGCTTGTTCCAATGAACACATATCTTCAATTGTGATTATCACTTTCATTGTTTTTATGTGTTGTTGAGTCAACTAAGGAACTCTACACACAATGGCTCTAAACCTTGCCCCAAGCTGAGCAAAGCTTACTGTCTCTGACACACCGGACCCCATTGCTGAAGTCACAATGTCAATCTATCTTATCTACCTTTTCTCCAACACTGCCACTCTACCTTTCAAGCATGATGTCCTTTTCCAAAGACTGGTCCCTCTTGCAAACATGCACAAAGAATGAGACTGAGCTTAGAAATTTTTGCCTCCAATGAGTAACTTGATATCACCTTCTCTAAGACAGACTTATTTGTTCTCTTTGTAGTACATGAAATGTCCAATACTCTTCTCCAGCACCATAACTCAAAGGCATCAATTCTTCTTTCATCCTTACTCATTCTCTAACACTCAGATGTATAAGCAATTGAGAAGGCAATGGCCTAAATCAGGCACACCTTAATCTCTGCACTGACATTGTTGCTTGTTAGTACTCTGGAGAGGTCCTTGTCAGCAGATTTTTCTAGTGCAATTCATTTTTGTATTTCCTGATTGCTAGTGCCAATAGTCACTGGCATTCACACCATGGTCTTTCTGATCACTTTCTGATCTCATCTGAGAGCTGGACAATGAATAAAGATGGCAGAAGAATTCTTGCCTTTGAGATATGGTGTCTGTGAAGAGTACTGAACATCTCATGGGCTGCCAAGAGAACAAACAAATGTCTTGGAGAAAGTGAAGCCAGAGTGCTCTTTGGAGGAAAAGATGATAAAGCTTTGCCTCACATACTTCAGGCAGGTTGCTAAAAGGGGTGATTCCTTTGAAAATGACGTGATGATCAGTGCAACAAAAGGTTGGCGAAGGACAGGAAGACTCTTGACTAAGTGGGTTGACACAGTGACTGTGGCAATGAGGTCTAACATGTCAGGAAGTATGAGGATGGCATAAGATAGGACAGGACTAAGATCTGTTGTTCATAGGGTCCCTGTGGGTCTTACTCAACTCAACAGAACCTAATAACAAGACTAACAGTGTCAAGGGTGTTGACTATGGATTCAAGCAAGATGAAATCATTAAAAATATCAATCTTTTCTCCATCTATCATGAGCTGCCTATTGGCCTGGTTGTAAGGATCATTGTTTTCTTGATATTCATATTCAATCCATATTGAAGACTGTAGTCCTTGACCTTCTGCAGTAGACACTTCAAGTCCTTATTTATGGTGATCAAGATTGTATGATCTCCATAACACAGGTTGATTACTCTTCTTCTAATCCTCATGCCACATTCTCCTTCATAAAATCCAGCCTCTTGCATGATCTGTTCAGCATATAGATTGAAAAGGTATGGAGAAAGGACATATCTTCGAAAAACTCCTTTCTTGACATTTCTGACATTTATTTTACTCTTTTCTTCCTCCTGTCTTTCTAATGACCTTATGCTTTCTTTATGAATGGTATTATTAGTGTCATCTCACAGCTCATCTGGTTTTCATTAGTGTTTAACCTTCAGGCCTTTGGGACCCTGTGCTTTTGCCTTGAGGTAGGGATACAGCTATCCGTGCCATTATGTCTGTATGCTTGCTTGTCTTTACGATTTTTCTCTTACGGGTATAATTTATCTATCAGTTTTTGTATTGGAGAAGGTTTTGCATGTTGTTGCTCTTGTCTTTCATCTGCTCTTTTGGTTACAGCACTTGTCTGTCATACACTATACTAAATGTCATAATGTGTCATCAAATCAACTACGACTCATGGCAATTCTATGAAGAAATATCTCTGAATCCTGTCCTAATGTCTTGAGCTAAACCAGTGTCTTTGACACACCTGACCCTCATTGTCATAGTCACTGTGTCAATTCATCTCAACCAGAGTCTTTCTCTCCTGCCCTGACCCTCCACCTTTTTACCTTAACAGTAGAACACACTTACACTAGTAGATATAGCACTGGAAGCAGTGCCTTCAGATTGAATAGTTACAAAGAGTCTCTAATAATTGGAACATGGAATGTAAGAAGTATTAATGTAGAAAAATTGGTCATTGTTAATAAAAGAAGTGAAAAACATAAATATTGCCATATGAGGCATTAGCAAGCTAGGATGGTCTGGCATGGGCCACTTTGAATCGGTCTGTCATATAATCTACTATGCCCGGAATGAACAAGTGAGAAAAAATGGAGCCACATTCACAGTGAAAAAGACCATTTCTAGATCCATCCTTATATATAATGTTAGTGACAGGATAAACCCATACGTATTCATGGAAAACTATCATTCAATTATGTGAACCAATAATTGCAGCCAGAGAGGAGGTAATAGAAGATTTCTATCAACTTTGCAAACTTTGACTGTGTGGATTACAACAAATTGTAGCTAACCTCGAGAAGAATGGAATCCCAGAACACTTAATTGTGCTGATGTAAAACTTATACTTGGGCCAAGATGCGGTTGTTAGACAGAGCAAGGATATACTACATGGTTCAAAATCAGGAAAGGTATACACCAAGGATGTATCCTATCTCCATACCTTTTCAATTTATATGCAGAAAAATCATTCCAGAGGCTTAACACAATGAGGAGGAATGTAGCATAAGAATTGGAGGAAGACTCATCAACCACCTGAATTATGCAGATTATACACATTGCTTGCTGAAATTGAGGACCTAAGGCATTTCTGCAAAAATTCAAGGACTACAGTCTTCAATATGGACTGAAATTCACTATTAAGAAAACAAAGATTGTCACCATTGGGCCAATTGGAAGCATAATGCTAGATGGAAAAGAGAATGATATTGTTAACAATTTTAGCTTGCTTGTTTCCATTATCAACACTTTTGGAACCAGAAGTCAGGAAATCAAAAGATGAGTTGCACCAAAAAAATCTACTGTCAGAAACCTCTTCAGAGTACTGAAGAGCAATGAAGTCAGTCTAGAGGCTAATGTGTGCCCGATTCAAGCTATAGTCTTCACAATTACTTACTATCATCAGAGAGCTGAACAATGACTAAAAATGATAAAAAGAATTAATAGCTTTGAATTGTGGTACTGGAGAAGGGTATTGAACATACCATGGACTGCTAAGAGAATGGGTATGTCCTGGGTAGGGTGAAACTGAGGTGTTTCTTGAAGGCAAGGATTTTAAAACTCACATACTTTGGGCATGTGGCCAAAAGAAACAATTCCTTAGAGAAGGACATTATGCTTGGAAGGATGGAGAGACAGATCAATAGAAGAAGACCCTGGATGAGATGGAATGATCCAGTAACTGGAGTAATGATGACATGTGTTGGAGACAGTGAAATAGGCTTGAGGTACGGTGGGGTTCAGAGCTATTTTATATAGAGTCACAATTAGTTGCAAGTAACTCCAAGTTGCAGGCAAGTTGGAGGCACATAACAATAATGACCAACTTTTGCAATCTGAAATTGATCAAACATGCAACTAAGATTCATTAATGTAATTAATGACTGGAAAGGAAAAGTTGGAAACAAGGAAGAATGATCAGAACAATAGAATTTTGTACAATCACTGATTTATTCACTGAAAATATCTTTTATGAAAAACCAAATGACAAAAATACACAAGGGTCTCGCTTGATGGAATACACAGGAATCAGATTGATTATGTCTGTGGAAAAAGTCATTGGAGAAGCTCAATACTAGGTTAGAAAACTATGCCAAGTGCTGCTTTTGAAACAGAACATAATCACTTATATGAAAGTTCAAACTGAAGCTAAAGACATAGTAAAGTGGAGCTCCTATATTAAGACAGAATGACCAACCATTTCTGAAACAACAGGCTTTTGAAAATCCTATGGACAATAGTATACTTAGAACTGTTGTGTACAGCACTGGAGACAGAGCTCTCATACTGGGAGACACAAAAAGGAGGAAGGATGGTAGCAAAAATACACTAATGGTTGAAAAGTGGTGCAAAGTAATGAATGTAGGAAAATGAAACCTTGTTAAAAAATAAATAGAAAGCATAAATCTTGACATACTAGGCATTGATATGCTGATATATATTGGCATGGGCAACTATGAGTCAGAAAATCAGTTTATCTATTATGCTGAGGATGAAAATGTGAGAAAAAAATGGGACTGCATTCATAGTTAAAAAAATAATTTCTAGATTCATCCTAAAGTATAATATTGTGAGTGGATAGCTTACTATTTATCCATCCAAAATCACGAGTGTCAGGATACTGTATACAAGAATGACTTGTTAATACCATTATCATTCAATACACACTTCAACAACTAAACCTACAGAGGAGAAAATAGAAGATTTCCACCAATTTTAATAGTCTGAAATTGGTAGAACATACAACGAAGTTTCATTAATCATAATTTGTGGCTGGAATGCAAAAGTTGGGAACAAGACAGGAGGGCCAGTAGGCAGAAAACATGGCTTTGGTGATAGAAATGAGGCTAGATATAGAATGAAAATTTTGTACAAACAATGATTTATTCATTGTAAATACCTTTTTTAAAAAGACAAATGGTGACTATATACATGTCCTTCACATGATAGACTACACAGGAATCAGACTGATTACATCTGTGGAAAGATTCTTTAGAAAAGCTTAAATCACTTCCAAAACAAGGACAGGTTGTAGAGCAGACCGTCAACTATTGATATGCAAGTTCAAATTAAAACAGAAAATACAAACAAACCTACAAGAACCAAAAAATGATGTTTAGTCTTTTTCTCCTAAATTTAGAAATCATCTCAAGAACACGTTTGAGGCATTGTTAATTTTATGGATGTTGTTGTTGTTATGTGCCATTGAGTCAGAGATAGCCACAGTTTGCTATGATCCACACAGTCAAATGCCTTCGCATAGTCAATGAAACACAGATAGACATTCCTCTGGTATTCCCTGCTTTCAGCTAAGATCCATCTAACATCAGCTACAATATTCCTAG
>NW_006399940.1:3905903-3929461 GCF_000299155.1 Elephantulus edwardii | reverse complement strand
CACTAGTGTCTGCTTACAACTGTTCCTCCTCCTTTGTATTTCCATACTTGAAAGCTCAACCTCAGTTGTCCTTTCTGTTATCTACATGTGTTCTGTTGTACATAGGGTTTTCAGAGGCCTGCTATTTCAGAAGTGGATGGCCAATCCTTCTTCCTAGTCTATCGTAATCTGAATGTTCAGATTTGGATAAGTATCAGACAGACCAGCATTTGATAGAAAAGTGAAAGGTATATCCCTTATTGTGGAGTTAACCATTAGTATCAGTGTTGTCCCTGCCTTTGCAACACGTGTCTTTACCCACTTATTTCCCTGCTCCACCATCCACCAGGATGCCCACCCACTTCTAGCCACTCCCTTCACAACTATCTCCCATTGACCAGTTCTTGATCTAATAGCTTATATATGAAGCATCCTTGGCTTCTGTGATTCCAAACACATCGGCTTCTGGTAGTTTCCTATGTTGGGACCAGTGTCTCCGAAGTTTAGTGGTAATGTTTCCCGAGTGAAGGCGATGTGTCCTGTAGAACTGGTGTGTAGATTGGTTTTTCTCCGCCAATCAGACTCTTTATGCCCCCACTACGCAGCCTGAGGAACCACTTCCATGCGGAGACGCTGGGCAGCTGAAAAGTCCATAGAAAGGACTCCCTGCCATTTCCCAGGTAACACTGAAGAAGCCAAACCCACGCATAAGTCGTTCCTCAGGCTCAGTAGTGGGCAATGTTGTTGTTAGGTGCCGAAAAGTCAAGCACAACTCATAGCCTATGAACAATTATGAACCTATGAACTCATAGCCTCTGAACAATTCATAGCCTATAAGAAACTGTGACCCTATGAACAACTGACTGAAGCCTGCCCTATGCCATCCTCATCTCTGACAAACTTGAGCCCATTTCTGAAGTACCTGTGTCAATTCATCTAGTTGGAAGTCTTCCTCTCCTTCACTGATCCTTCATCTTTCCAAGCATAATGTCTCTTTCTAAGGAATAGCCTTACCCTAGCTCCATGGTCAAAGTATGGAAGATGACGCTTCACTATCTTTACCTTCAAGGAGCACTCTGGTTGCACTTTTTTCCAAGACACATCTGTTTCTTCTTTGGGCAGTCCATGGTATATTAAATACTTTTATTTAGCACCACAGCTCAAAGGCATCATCAATTATTCTTCTGTCATCCTTATTCATTGTTCAGATCTCTGATACATCGCAGGGAATTAGGAAGACTGCAGCCTGAATCAAGTGCATTCTAGTCTTCAAACTGACATCACTGTTACACTTAGATGCCTTAAAATGTATATCAAAAATCATTGCCCTCAAGTCTATATCAACTCAAGGCTTACCAGTGGTCTTTCAGAAACAGCAAATCACATGGGAGGCAATTTTTCATCTCTTCCCACAGAGCCACCTTTGTATTAACAGCACAACTCCCTACCTATTGAAGGGTAGCATTAATAAAGTTCAGGATTGATTTTAAATTATAGCACATAATATGTTAAATGAGGCTGAAACTTTAGCTTCATTACTGGTTAACTTCTCTGTAACAAGATTTAACATCATGTTGTTCCTTCAGTACTGGTTAACATCTCTGATTAGCATTTTGTTGTTCCAGTATCTCTGTTGTGCTTAACTTCTCTTTGCCTGTTGTCATCTAAATTAGTTGCTGCAAATGCCTTTGGGAAACCATCAAAACCACTGCTTTGGATTACAACCTCACATAGTAGACAAAATTTACTGTTTGAAATGCAAGGGAGAATCTCATGCTAAGATCTATTTTCTGAATTAGCATTGTTTGCACTGGGCATTGTTTTGTAAAAATTTAAGTTGCTTGGAGCTGTGTCCATAGCTATATGTGAAATGTCTGTCAGATGGAAGAGACCTTTTGACTTTGAACTCAGCATAATAATGTGTAAAGTTGATTGATAACTGACAGGTATAAAACCTTGACCATCTGAAAAGTGGATAGATATAAGTCATGGACGGCTATCTTGCTGTTAAGATACGGAACTACAAATAATATATATGGATACAGTAATTGCATATATTTGGCCATGTGAATGTAGAAAGGTTCTCTTGTTTGTCCAGTAACACCACTAGGCCACCAGAGCTCCCTCAAATATTTATATGGTGTTGTTATCATGCAATCAAAACCCTAGTTTGCCCTCTCTCACAGGTAAAAGAATTACATCAAACGGAAGAGACAGAGGTGAGAACCATATTCAAGCATCAAGGTAGCGCAGAGTATAGCAATTTTCGTGTTTCTTGGGAGAGTAGACTTTAGTATCTGGAGCATTAAAGTATAGATGGAAGCCTTTATTAGAGCACAGGGATGAGAAAAAAGAGACAAGGAGGCAGAAATGAGAGTAAACATTAATGGTAGATTAGAAAGTTACATCCCAAACAGGACAGATCTTTCTTCTTGAAAGGAGTTAAGGAGAAAAGGCACCTCCCCTTCCCTGCCCCTGAGGTGAATCTCAGTTTATGGCCCATTCTCTGGGCAGACCTTGGGGCCCAAGCCTGTGCAAATGAGGCAATAATACACAGAATTCATACTTTAATGGGCAGGGCTCCTTCCAATCCCTGTTCTTTGATGTCTTTTAGGCGCAAAGTATTCACTTCTTCTGGCATCACTCAATACACCTAGACACTGTTTCACTGTTTTCACTGTGTCTAGACACCTAGACATTCATGCACTGTTTCTTTGTATGTCAATATCTGCTTTCTGGCTTTGATGTAACTTATGCCTCCAATCTGTCATCGGTTCTTAATTCTAACAGTATTTCAATTTAATTTAAATAGTGGCTTTATCTATGACTTAAAATTGTTTTTAAAACTTCTGTACTTTGCTACTATATTTGATCTGTGAAATAAATTACTAAAGTTTTACATGAAAGTTCTAGTTTAGATCTACTAAGATCTATCTAATGAGTTATTAGACATATCATTGTTGTTGTTAAGTGCCGTCGAGTCGTAGGTGACTCATAGCGACCCTATCAACGAAAGTCCTCGACACTTGTATGCATGACTTTCATCCTCTCTCCAGGTTCATAGGGTTTCCAGAGACAAGCTATTTATAGAAGTGAATGCCACTCTTGCTTCCAAGCTTGTTTCAACCAGGGAGCATCACCACTGTCCACCATGGGTAAGCCTTATCACATTTGACACATTAGTGTCACAGTGTTAAGCTTCACAGCAACCACAAGTGGACACACCAGGGCAATATGACCTAGAAGACTGTTTGAACAAAAAACAATGAAAAACAGGCCTTAGGGCCTATCATATTATTAGTCATCTGAAAAATGCTTCCTTTTTAAATACCTGAATATTTTTGTTCTATATATTTATATAGGAGTTTCTTTACAGAGATAAGTATGCACATTTCTTTCAAGAGCTATGAGCTAAGTTCTGTCATAGGATAATTTAAATTACCAATACAACATATACTATCTTTGGTTGTTTAAAGAAAAATGAAACCAAAGCTCTGTTGCAAAAGAGTATGATTTGATTACAAAGTATTTGATTATATATAGATTTTTTATGTGTTTAAATGATTAAGGAAAAAGCCTATTACTAAATGATATGATATTGCAATGGCTTAATTTATATAGAAAACATAGTATCATTAAACTTTTTAGTGAGCTTTTGTAATGCATATAATAATAACAAAACAAAAACACATTCCAAACAGACTTTTTAAGTGGAAAAAAAGGTAGAAGTAAGCACATTAAAATACGCTAGAAAGAATAAAGGAGAAAAATGTAGTAACTTATAGTTGAATTAGGGTTAATAAAATAAATTTATAACACAAAAAATAACAAAATATAGGCATCTATTTGATATAACAAACTACTAATATTATATATGCACACTTATCATAAGAAAAAATAAAAAGTGCAAAAAAGTGGGAAAAAATAAAAAGTGGTATGCTATCTTCTTCTTTTATGTACAATAAACTGAAATCACAATTTAGTCTAGTCTCATTTTCCTGAATATTCTAGTTAAATATTTTAAACATAATACTATCTCAACTTTTGACAGAAAAATGTCCATTTGAGAAAAATGAAGGGCTATAATAAGAACATGCATTCTGGTATTGTCAGTACTTTATGCCCTTAATATAATTGCATGTTTACACATTCTCCTATATTTACAGTGCTAAACGTGAGTGGTAAACTCATATAGCACACCAGTGTTTGACTACACAGAGAAACAACAAAGTCTCTGAGCAATAAACTTAGATTTGACATTTAACTATGGGAAGTTATTGGTAGGGAAGTGTTGAAATCCAGGTGTGACATGTCATCTCATTGATTGCAATTGCCTCCCAGGGCCTCATAATTCAGAATATGCTATAGGGAGGAAACATCTGGAAAAAGGATGTTAGCAAGAGAAAATCCCTCTGGGAAGGTTCTTCTTCTCAGAATGTATCACCTGTTGGCAGCAGATGCTGTGTGAAAAGAAGGGCCAGTGAAGTTCTTGATACGTATTGTGACTTACAGAGGCAAAAGCAGGTGCTGTTTTGCTGAATATTCAAAACAATTGTATATTCACTTCAAATTTTCACTTTTTTTTTACTGATTATTATGGATGGAATAATGCCAGAACCGCAGGGAATGCAAAAATGTAATAATACATGATTCTTTTCCTCACAAAACTAAATCTTAAAAAAGAAACTAAGATGTGAATAATAACTAAGAGAAAATCACTTACTACATTTTTCTTCTACATTTTATATGAGCAACATATTTCTAGTGGCCATCTCTCCTGGCTTTAACTCAGTGAAGACTAATTTTGTTTCTGTTTATTTCTAAAGACATTAGATAGGTTAGTTTATGGATATGGTGGCTGTGGGCACTGGTAATTAAACTAGAAATACTATTAATGTATAAACAAAAGGGAAATATTAACAATAGGCAAAGTATATTTTTGCTCACAATTGTCAACTTTACCTCCAAAAAAAAAAGGGTCCAATATTTATTAAGTTTTGGAATGGTCTCAGGCTGCTTCAGACAAAGGTAGAATTGGGAAAACAAAGTGAGACTCCTACTCTGATAGAGCAGAATGAGAACACCTCAAGTTTCTTTACACCCAACATAGCTCTTACAGATGTTCTGTAATGACAGGGTGTGTGGGAATGATGCATGCATACAGGTGAAAGAGAATGTATCATGTTTCCTGAATGAAAAATAGCATCTCTTTTTGCATGCCTCATTTTCTATGCAATTGCATAGAAAAGGAGATAATTATAAAAGTTTAAATAACTTACCATCCTAGAAGTTCATACTTTATTTAAAATGGAGTGAATAAAGTCAACAATTTTAAGCCATTTAATAACTATAGAATTTAAGAAGTACTTTGGGTATTTGTGCTCAGCATTTAAATATTAATGATGTAGTCTGAATAATAAAGATGTATTAATCCTTCAAATTTAATTTTTTATTTTTTTCCTCTGCACTTATTTTTTTATTATATAATTTTTTATTCAGTCATTGTAGCACATTTATCCCTCTACCTCCTTTTCCTACTTCATCCACTTCACAATGCACCTCTTATTCCAGACTTTTGTCATGCACATAATGCCTAATCATATATTCCTTTCAGATCAATTGTTCAATATGCAGGAAATAATTATTGTAAAATCATCACCACCACCATCCTCATCACAGTGTAAATAAAAGCAATGAAAATGAAAAGTTTCAAATTTCACAGTAAACCACAAAATATTTTCATGCTAGTGAGACAAGACTTTACAATTATGTTCATCATTGATTTATGGGTATCAGAATTTAGATCATATAACATTGTTAGCTTTCCCAACACTTGAATTTGGAAGCTGACTTAAAGCTTGTATTGGTTTAAAATTTTTTGTACAATTCATATCTCAGTTTAAAAGAAACTCTCAGTTTCACAATCTGCTTTGTCTTTCATTATCTATGGATATTAAGATACAGCACTTTGCAGCACCCAGTCTTTACCATTTGTGTAGTTGATTTCATAGTGAAGTAGGCAATAATGCAAATTTGGATGTATTTTTAAATTTAGATTCTCTAGTCAAACTGCCTTCACTGACAATTGAATTAACTCTGTGGGTCATATAAATTCTCTAAAGGTAATTTAAATCCAGTTTTAGTTTCATTTTCATCTAAAATGTTATGCAATATAAACTAACTCAACTGCCTTTCCCACCTGAGAGATCTGTCACCCCATCTTCAGGCAGGGTAAGAAGTAGCATTAGTAAAGAAAATCTTAGAATGCATGTCCCCCAAATCCTAATTGTATCTGTGCTGTCAACTATTTTGTATTAATTGCTACACTTCTCATAACTAGGTTGATGGGGTTTGTAGGAGTCTCCATGTTTTCTAATGTTTACATAATTTCCAATCTACAAAAATAATAGAAGAATATTTGGTGTTTAATGATCAGTCTTCCTTCACAGATTTAACCTTTAATTCTTGCAAGAATTCATCATATGGCTTGGGACATAATAATTTACAATCTAAGGAGTTATGAAGGTGATCAATCTGTATAACATAGGAATTGAAGCAGCACAAGTATTCTATGAAAAGTTTATGTAAAGAGCAATTCTTGTTAATTAATAGAATTTCTACCTAAATAAGGTATAAGAGATATGAAGTCAGGTATTAAAAATCCTCAAAATATGGATTTAAAGTTTACCTTAATTGTAACTAAAACATGAAGACCATGAGTTTGACAAACCGTGGCTACAATGAACTGAAAATTTCCCAATGAATCTTTAAATAGTAAAAGTGTATAAAAGATAGCATATACAAATCCTTTTGAGGCATCTTTAACATGGCCACTAGGTGGACAGGGAAATTAGGTAATATGGTCCATAGGTATGTAAAGAAATAAAGAATTACATCAATTCAGTATTTATTTTATTCCCAATATTGTGAGCCTAAATGCGACCTGCTTTCCCAGTCAGTGTTTAAAACAGAAACAGTACTTTGTAAGTAATTAGATAGTGTTCCTATTCCTTCTTCTATGCTATAGGATCATTACCAACAACATGGGCAGTTTAAATATATTTATCTGAACTATGCCCATGATCAATGGATTTGTTTTACAAGTGCACTCACCTACATGAATATGACATACAAATAAAAGCAACTCAATCACTTCTCTTTTATAATAAATCTTTTTCCATCTTCATCTCCTTTGCCCCCAAAATTTACCCTAGATAAAAATCTATTTATATGTGTTTTTCTTCTTCCTTTGCAAATGATAGTAAAAACTCATATTTGATGGTTCATTTTGTGATTGAAGACATTGACAATCTTAAAGCATAGCAGTAATTTTTTAAATGTATTTTATGAGACTACATCCATATTCTTTCACTTTCTTTTCATCTTATAGTCTATCTAGAATAGAATTCTCGTTTTAACCTGCCATTATTATCAGTAATTATTTATTTTCTTGCTTATTGCCTGTCTACCCTTCATAAAAAGTAAATAAGAATGGAACAAAGTAGAGACTAAACAAGACTAAAAAGACTAAAGATCTAGTTTACTTTATTCAATAGTGTATTTCTAACCAATACAAATTCAAATCTATTGCCATCAAGTTGGTTACAACCCATATAATGATCTTCCTTTTGGTTTCTGAAGTCATAATTGTTTCAAGAAGAAAGTGACCATCTCTTTCATAAGAGCAGCTGTTGTATTCAAACCATAGGTAGAAATTTTGGTTTGCTAACCACGCATGAAGAATGGTATCCACTATCTAAACCACATGTCTCTGGAAACTCTATGAACTTTGAGAAACAACAATAGTTACAGAAAGGCTTCAGGCCTTTTGTTGAGAGGTCACTATCAGTCCTGCTTGACTCAAGGGCAATCAACAACAATAACAATCCAACATGTACTGTTGTTCAATACATTATCATTATCATTTTCATTGTTGTTGTTATGAGCCATCTACTCACTTGTGACTCATAACGACCCTGTGTACAACAGTCCTAAAACTCTGTCCTGTGCCAATCGCACTGTTTCTAACATTCCCATCCCGATTACCCCAGTCACTGAATCAATCCACCTCAGAGAGGGGCTTTCTCTCCTGCACTGTCCTTCCACCTTCCCAAGCATGATGTCCCTCTCCAAGGACTGATCCCTCCTTACAACATGTTCAAAGTATGTTAGAGCCTCAGAATCCTTGCCTCCAAGGAGCCGCCCAGTTTAGCCCTCTCCAGGATAAATCTGCTTATTTTCCTAAGAGTCAATCGTACCCTCAATACTCTTCTCCAGCACCACAGCTCAAAGGAATCAATTCTTCTTCTATCCTCCCTAGTCATTGTCCAACTCTCTGATGCATAACAAGTGATTTCAAAGACCATGGCCTATATCAGACACACCTTAGTCTCCACAGAGACACCAATGCTCTTCAGTACTTTGGATAGGTCCGTAACAGCAGAATTTCCCATGGCAATACATCTTTTAATTTCATGGCCACTGGTGCCAAGAGTGTTGACTGTGGAGCCAAGAAAACTAAAGCTGTGAATAATCTCAATCTCTTCACCATCCATTCTGATGCTGCCAAATGGTCCAGTGGTGAGAATCTTTGTCTTCTTGACATTGAGCCTCAGGCTGCAGTCCTTGACCTTTTGCAGCAAGCACTTCAGGTCCTCCTGTTTCAGCAAGCAGTGTTGTGTCATCTGCATAATGCAGATTGTTGATAGATCTTCCACCAATCCTGACCCCACATTTCTCCTTATAGAGCTCAGGCTCCCGGATAATCTGTTCTGCATATAGGTTGAAAAAGTATGGAGACAGGACACATTCCTGGTGTACACCCTTCCCAATTTTGAACCATGCAGTATTTCCTTGCTCTGTTCTGATGACTCCCTCTTGGTCCAAGTATAGGTTTCTCATCAGTACAATCAAGTGTTCTGGGATTCCCATTCTTCTCAGAGTCAGCCACAGTTTGTTATGATCCACCCAGTTAAATGCCTTTACATAATCAATGAAACACAGATAGAAATTTTCTGGTATTCCCTGCTTTCAGCTAAGATCCATCTAACAGTAGCTACAATATCTCTAGTACCACGACCCCTTCTAAACCCAGCCCGGACTTTGGCATTTCTCGGCTGATGTGCCATTCCAGTTATTTTTGGATAATCTTCAGTAGAATCCTGTTTGCTCGCTGTATCATTAGTTTTCCTTAATGTATGGAAAATGGCACAATTTATTAGGTAGTTAATAAATTTTAGTTTCAGATACAAAATAGTAAATAGTTTGATTTCACAATGAAGATTTCCCATAGAATCTTATGCCTTGTGAGAAGGTAAAGATTATATATTATACAATCTGAGAATACAATGAACATGCAACTAAATATTGAAGGTCTTATGTGATTTTTTAAGGATTCTGATAAATTTTGAGATTCAATATTAATTTCAACTCAATAAAAGTATATTATTTCATTTATCACCATGGGTTTTGCTATAAAATCTAGATAAATAATTGGATGATAAGTAAATTATTTTCAGCATAATTGTCATCTTAGGAAGTAGTCTTCATGAATCTCTGTGAGGTGTGTATGTGTGCATGTTTGAGAGAGAGAGAGAGGAAAGTGTGAAAGAGGTTTTACATTTTGTTGTTTTTGTGGGGTTTTTTAAGACTTCAGCATCTATGTAAATTTAAGGTCAAAAGCTTTAGCATTTTGCTTTTTTTCCGTTCCCTTCATAGACTTGAGTCTGGGTTAGTTCAAATAAACTATATTTCTGAAGCTCTCCCAAACTGCTTGAGTCAACAAACTAGACATAGCTATAAATCTAGGGAGAATTGGCTTCCCCTCAGCCACTCTTCCCTTGCAGTCCCGTATCTGGTAATAGCTGGCAATATCAAAAGAACAGTCTTCTTTTCACTAGGCTGGAAATTCCCTTTTCAGTTTTGGCCAGCCCCGAGAAAGTCAGCGTAGTTCAACGTTATATAAAAACCCTCCTGGAAAAGGTGCTGTTCTCAAACTGAGAGAAGAAATTGCTTTATGATATTTTCTCCCTCAGCTGATTTGCTTTGGGAGTGTTTGATAGTTTCATGGCCCACACCTAGCAAGGAACATTGTTTTCTCCAGCTGATAGACTGTAACTGGGGTTTGTTTTGTTTCCTTTGAAGTTACGGTATTTCAAAGATTTCTATAGCTTCTACTGTCATCACATCATTCAAAAATAGTGATAGTATAAAGAAAAATACTTGAGTGACTTGCAAATATAAATTTGTAAGCTTTGCAAATTATCCCACTTAAGTAATTCATATTTTAGTTAAATTAAATGGGTTCATACTTGGGAAGAGTAAGGCCTAAAACTAATCCCTTCTGAAACGATACCTTATAAAAAGAATTAAAAACAAAGAAACAAGGAGTGAGGCATGTCATTTCCTTTTTTTTAAGTTATCAGAAGAAATTGAAATGTGTAAGACCTTATTTTGAACTTCTATTCTTCAGCACTTTTAGAAAATAAATTTCTTTTCTTTAAATAAAGTCACCCGCCTTTTATCTTGCTAGGGAAAATATTGACTTATTGGATAGGATACTAGAAAAATCCCTTTATAAAAAATATAACTTATTGATATAAAGTATCTAATAAAAGGTCTTCAATTGGTCTAAGTGATGTATCAAAAGCACAATGTTCAAGTGCTCAGTGGCTAATGAAAAGGTTTTCTGTTCAAACCCCACCATCCCCTCTGTGAGAGAAACATGTAACACTCAGCTTCAATAATATTTACAGCATTGAAACATCTAATAGAGTGGTTCTGCTATGTCCTAAAAGCTCTCTATGAATCAAAGTTGACTCAATGGAAATAAAATGGTTTTTCTTCAGACATTGGAATTGATTCTTTACCTTTGTTGTTCTTGTGTGCTGTCGAATCAGAATATACTCATAGCCAACTCTTTAGTGAGTTTTCAGAGGCAGTTAATCATACAAGAGGAGATTGCTCATCTTTCTTAAGTAGAATAGCTGGAAGATTTGAACCACGTGCTGCTTTACCTTTAAAGGTATAATATAAAATAGTGGTAAAGAGTTGTGTTGCCAACCCAAAGAGTCCATTACCTGTTCCAGGAGAGAAAGATGGTCACTCTCCTCCTATATTATTTACTGCCTTTGAAAATCTACTACAGTGTCAGCTATGAATTGTTTACATAACAATAACCTGTATAAAAAACCAACAACAACATATATGAATATTGAAAATTAGAGGAATTTACTGAAGAAGATCAAGGATTGCCGACTTCCATATAGGTTACAACTCAGTATCAAGAAATCAGAAGTCCTCATAGCTGTACCAGTAGTCAACATCATAGAAAACAGAGAAAAGCTTGAAGTTTTCAATGATTTAATTTTACTTAGACATGCTATCAACACCCAAGGTAGTAACAGCTGAGATATCAAAAGACATTGGAAAAATCTGCTCTTAAGTGCTAAGGAGCAAAGAAGTCAGTTTAAATATTATTGTGTGTCTGATGTAAGTCATGGCATTTTCAGTTGCTTCCTTTGCATCTGAAAGTTGGACACTGAATAAAGAGGAGTGAAGACGTATTGATGCCACTGAATTGTAATGTTGGCAAACAGTATTGAAAATGCCATGGACTTTAAAAAAGACACACAAATTTGTCTTGGAAGATGTGTAACCAGAGTTCTTCTTAGGGGTAGAGATGGTGAAACTTCATCTCATATATTTTGGGCATATTGTCAGAAGGCATCACTTCCTGAGGAGAGGGAACCCAACAACTCATTATATTAAAAAGCAGAGCTTTCAGTGATATAGAGGAAGATCTTCAAAGAGAAGGACTGACACTGCTTGGAAAGGTGGAGTGTTAGCAAAGGAGAGGAATAATTTCAAGGAGATGTGTGTACACAGAAACAGTCTCAAGTGGGTCAGTGATGTTTAGGAGAGCATAGGATAAGACAGAGTTCAAGTGTGATGTATATGGCATCACTAGACATTATAGTTGAGTCAATAGCACCGAACAACAAAAGTAAGAATTATCAGAGCTTAAAGCTTGGATTAATTTTTAAATATAATGAGAATAACCTGTTAAGTATAGAGGAATGCAAATTGTTATTATTGTTAGTTACCATTGCATGAAAGATCATAGCCTGAATCAGGAGCACTTTAATTATCAAACTGACATCAGTCACCCTCAGTAATTTGGAGAAGACCCTAACAATAGACTTCCCCAATGCAATATGCCTCATGATCTCCTGACTATTTGTACTAGCAGTGCTAATTGTGAGTTCAAGTAAGATAAAATTGTTGGTAATTTCAATTGTTTCTCATTATATCACGATGTTGCTTCATAGTTCACTGGTGAGGATTTTTTTTTCTTTATGTCGAGATGTAATTCATATTTGAAATCTGTGGTGTTTGATCTTCTGTAGCAAGTCCTTCATGTTCTTTTCCCTTCCAGAAAGCAAATTTGCATCATCTACATAACGCAGATTATTGATGAGTCACCCTCCAATCTTGATGCCACATTCTTCTTCACAGAGTCTATATTTTTGAATGATTTGCTCAGCATACAGATTGAATGGATATGGAGAAAGGATTCAGTGATGAAGTACACCATTCCTAATTTTAAATGATCAAATGTTCCTTTGCTGTATTTAGACAATAGCTTCTCGATCTAGAGATAGGTTTTATAAGAGTATAATTAAATATTCTGGGATTCCCATTTTTTCCAATGTTAGTCACACTTTGTTATGATATGCAGAGTGAAATGCCTTTGCATAATTAAAAAACACACTAATAGACATTCTTATGATATTTTCTGCTTTCAACCAGGATCAACTGGACATCAATAGTTAAATCCCTACTATTATGGCCTCCTCTAAACTGAGCTTGAATCTTTGGCAGTTCTCTGTTAATGTACGGTTCTAGCCATTTTTGGATCATCTCCAGCAATATTTCGCTTGCATGAAATATTAATGATATTTTTCAATAACTTCCACATTCTGTTGCATTATGTTTCTTGGGGGTGGGAACAAATATGGATCTCTTCCAGTCAGTTAGCCAAGCTGCTGTCCTCCAATTTTCTGACATAGACTGGTGAGCACATCCAGATCTTCATGTGAAAGCTAAGACACATCAATTGGTCTTTTATTGATTCTTGGGGCCTTATTTTTTGCTAGACACCACAATATAGCTTGAAATTTTCATAAAAATTGGTTCTTTTTCATATGGTACTTTCAGACATTTTTCACTATCATTCTTTTTTTTTTTTGGTACAGTGATTCTGTGTATTCTTTTCATCTTCTTTTGATTTTTCCTGGATCACTCAAGATTTTGCCCATCAAATCTCTCAGTATTGTAACTCTAGGCTTGAATTTGTCTTCCATTTCTTTCAACTTTAGAAATTCCAGCCAAATTATTCCCTTTTTATTTTCCAATTTTAGCTCTTTGCACAATCTTTTATCATACTTTATCTTCTTGAGCTGCCTTATGAACTATTTTGTTCATCTCTTTTGCTTTGGTACTTTTATCAAAAGGTTTTGGCTTCTTCACTATCTAGTGCAATTTTTGGAGTTTCTTCTGACTTTCATTTTGGTCTTTTCTTCCTCCTCTGTCTTTATAATGACCTTTTGCTATTTTCATTTATTATATCTACGATGACATCCCACAATAATCTCGTCTTTGAACATTAGTGTTCAGTGTGCCTCATACCTGTTCTGGATATGCTTTTTAAATTCAAACGAGATAGACTCAAAGTTATATTTTGGTTCTTGTGGACTCGTTTTTATTTTCTTTAGCTTCGATTTGAACTTGCACATGAGTAATTGATAGTCTGTTCCACAGTCAGTATTTGGCCTGGTTTTGAGCTTCTCCAATATCTTTCCATATATGTAGTCAAAGATTCTTTGTCATTCTATCAGGTGAAGTTGATGTGTCAAGGCATCTTTTTGTGTTTTTTACATAGGGAATTTCCAGTGAATAAATCATTGAATGTGCAGAATTCAATATCTTGCAGTCCAGCCTCATTTCTGTCAGTAAGATCAGGCTTTCCGACTGCCATTGCTTGCTCACTGCTTCCAACTTTTGCATGTCAATTACAAATAATAATTAATATATCTTGATTGCATGTTTGTTCCATTACTAACTGGAAAATCTGGTAGAAATCCTCAATCTTCTCTTCTTTGGTTTTAGATGCTGATGCATATATTTAGACAATAGTCTTTATTAACAGATGTTCCTTGTCTGCTTATGGATAGTATCTTATCACTCTGCAACACTGTACTTTAGGATAGATCTTGAAATTGTCTTTCAACTATGAATGTAGCACCATTTTTCTCAGCTTTTCATTCCTGGTATAACAGACCATACGAATGTCTGATTCAATGTGACCCATGCCTGTCCATGTTTAGCTCACTAATTCTTAGAACACTGATCTTCATTCGTTCCATCACGTATTTTTACAACTTTCAGTCTTTCTACATTCATACTTTGTTAAAATTAGTAAATGGTGTTTGCAGCTCTTTCTCCTCATTTTGAGTGACTGCCAATCTTGGATCTATCTCTAATACTATATTCTTCTATTGTTCATAAGTTTTTAAAATGTCTGTTATTTAAGAAGTGGATGGCCGTTTCTGCTTCCTAGTCTGTATTAATCTGGGAGCTCTGTTGAAACCAGTTCACTGTGAGTACTTCTTCGGGCATTTGAAATATCAGTAGCATAGTTTCCAGAATCGTAACAACCCTAAAGTTACCTTGTACAGTAAAATGACAGACAAGTGCTGTGCTCAAAAGAATAAACAAAAACCAAACTAGAATATACACAGCTACAGTAAACTAAGCTAAAAAAGCTAAACAAAACTAAGCTAAATTAAGCTATAATTAATATGAAAATCATTCCCCCAATGCAACACACTGATAGATAGATGTTGTACCTTTAACAGCAAATCATAAAGACAATAAGGCTTATGAATATTGTGGTAGATACATCCCTCTCTGGCTCCAGCTGAGGCCTGTGGTTGTGTGTTGATATGATGTCCTCTCAGATGGGAATATAAAGAGAGCAACACTTTAGGCATGTTGTTGTTGTGTATCATCATCTATCAGGAACTGACCCATAGCTGGCATTTCAGCAGGTTTTCAGAGGCAGTAATCACACGTGAGGAGATTGCCCATCCCTCTCCCATGGATGAGCTGGTAGATTTGAACACATGTCTTTGGGATTGCAGTGAAGATTCTTACCAGTAGGCCACAGAGAGAGGGGGTTGCTAAAGACAAAGTGTAAAAGATAAGTTTCTACACTGCATTATTTTCCCTTTGGTCAGCCTTGAATTGACTGTACACAGTAGTGAATAAAATGATAACATAATAAGAAGAAAGTAACCATATGAGAAAGATAAAATTTCCATGATATGGAAGTATGGAAAAATGAAAATCCAGTAAGGTTTTATTCTCTCTCTCTCTCTTTTTTTTTTTTTTACACACATCTATTAGTATAAACAATGACTAAGGAGGATAGAAGGAGCTTTGATGCCTTGGAGCTGTGGTGCTGGAGAAGAGTATTGAGGGTACCATGGACTGCTAGGAAAAGAAACAGATTCACCCTGGAAAGGGTTATACTGGGAGGCTCCTTGGAGGCAAGGATTCTGAGGCTCCATCAAACATACTTTGGACATGTTGTAAGGAGGGACCAGTCCTTGAAGAGGGACATCATGCTTGGTACGGTGGAGGGACAGCGCAGGAGGGGAAGCCCCTCTATGAAGTATATTGATTCAGTGCCTGGGGTAGTCGTGATGGGTTTGTCAGAGACAGCGATTGACACAGGACAGAGCAGAGTTTAGGGCTGTTGTATATAGGGTTGCTATGAGTAGCAGGCGACTCTATGGCACATAACAATAACAACAACAATTAGTATAGACATGCATAAATGCTATGAATTAAATTGATAATCTCTATTTTGTGGTAAATTTCTCATTAAAGAAAGTTATTATAGTAAATATTTAGTAGCAAAAGACTGTATAGAATAGAGTATGTTAAGAGTAAAGGAAGTTTAACAGATTTAGGAATAGTTTCAGTGTGGTGTTAGCCTAAAAGTTGGCATTTTTTTGCCATTTTAGTTAGCTGCCTCTGGTCTCCAGCTACCTTAACTGCAGACACGTAGTCTTGCAAATCAACAATAGCTGTGGGACTAGGATTAAAGAAAGAGTGCTTCCCATACCGGACAGCAAAGGAAAACTTGAGGAGAATAAGGCTTGTGGCAGCAAGACCCTGGTGGTGGAAAGACTGAGGCATAGCTGTTAACAAACAGTGACAAGTTATGACCAGAGGCTTCTTGCATTTGTGTAGGCCACAGTTAAAGGTTTGGCTGTTCTTGCTGGATGTTTGAAAGAGAAGCTGACTTATGACTGTTCTGAGGCAAATCTTGCTAGATGATTTGGATTTGACTGCTATACTGAAACCAGAGCCTGGGCTCATTGAGGACTTGTGCCTTGTAACTGTTGGACTAAAGCCTGAACTTGCATTGAGTGATAGTCTTTGTTTCCCCTTCTCGTTTCCCTAATAAAACCCATTGTTTGTACCATAACTGTGAGTTTATGAGCTAGTAACAAATAAACAAAATTCAGCTGCTGGGGCTCTACAGGCACCATAGGCTCCTTATCTGTATTCTGTTCTGGGGTGGAGAAGGGTTATACTATTCTTATTCCCTCTGACCCTTTCAGAGAGATGCTCATGGCACTGTGTCCCTATGCCCATTTCCCCCTCCCCTTCAGATATCCTGTATGTTGAGTCAGAACTGACTTTTATCAGACCCTCCAGTAAGGTTTCAGAGGCAGAAAATCACATAGGAGAAGACTGTCCATCTTTTTCTTATGGAGTAGCTGGTATATTTGGACTGCATATGTTTGGCTTGGCAGTGTAACTCTTTACCACTCAGCCATCAGAAGTAGTCACTAGGAAATACAAATGGTCAACACACTCGGAGGCTAACCAAAAGGTGTTGGAAAAAAGACCTGGAAATAGAGTTCTGAAAAAAATCAGTCACTAAACACCCTGTGAAGCACAATTCTACTCTGATACCTCTCAGAATAAATCCATGACAACTGAATTTGTTGGTTTGCTGGTTTTTAGAGGCTAGATGTTGATACCATAACATTTATTTAGTAACATTAAAATTTCATTGAAGACAAGTTTCTCACCTACTGTACAAGCATTTTGAAGGCAAAAGAGACACATTTTTATATAAGAGTTTCAATATTTTGTGCTGTAAAGGTTTTTCTTTTTGTTCTGTTTTAGCTAGAGGATCAATAGCTGGCCCCTATACTTGAATGTTTATACTCCAGAATTCAAATCCCAGTTGAACCTCAGGCTAGCTGAATCTTCACTACTTGGATGGTTCAAAGATATAAAACACTGCTTAAAATCAGGACCGTAATAGCAGTTACCCCCTTAGGCAGCCGCAGCAGGAAAGCTAGAGCACACTTAGAGCAGTGTTGTATATCACAGAGAATCTACAGTGTCTTAGTAATTCACCCTTCTCCTAATAGTAAGTGCTTACAAAGTTCAGGGGAAGAACACCACACCAAAATTCTTAAGAGCTCACAAATGTTGGCATCCATACTGAGTGAGGCAGGATTCCTAAGAAACTCACTCTTTAGCTACTCAACATACATTGAGAAGCAAACAATTTATTTTAAGTATTAATAGCCAATATTTCCCTAGAAAATAGTTTGCCAGTTTACAAGTTTTAAAAAAAATTAACTTATATTTGAGTCCATGATGCCTGTTCAAAGAATTTATCTGAAAGGAAGTATATAGCTTATTTCAATATAATCACTATTCTCAAAGACTTGGCAGCCAACTCTATTGTTTTATTTGTGAAATATGCCAGAATATATCCTCTAGGATGGCCAGGGTGAATTTTCTCCCCCATCTCCAGCAGTGAGTGAAGTATTCTTCAAATAAATTCGAAGAAACAGCCTAGCTGTCTCATAGTGGACACACAGCTGCATTCTTGTAAACATTTTCTATAGCTAAAAGCTTGTTTGAGTTTGTATCTTGGGTTTTATTTTGTTTGGTTGGTTTTAGTGGGGAGGGTGTGTGTATGTGTGTGTGCTATGAGAGAAATCCAATGTCTACCCTGAGAGTAATAGAGTCAAAGTAACACTTAGTTCCTGATTTTATTCTGGAATCCAGACTAGAATCAGTATGAATTTCTATATTTAGTTCGAGTTTCTAGAAATGTATTCTCCTAGATTTTTATATCTAAAGGCAGTATAACTGGTTTTTTGCTTTGCAAAAATGTGTCATTTTAGCACAAGAAGAAAAATAACATCTGTTCATAAATACTCTTATATCTTTGCTTTTTATTAGTATTTATTTTTTCCAATTATGTGTATCATAAATATCTATTCTGATAAAGTATTTCTTCTTATTATAAAGAATACCAGAGAAATGGAATTACTGCTAAGACTCAACTTGCTAAAATTATACTTTGGTTTGTTCACAAAAAATGGTAATCAACAATTTCACTTAATTCCATTGCCCTGGAAGCTAAATCAAAATTCAAAGTTAACGTTGTGGCATTGGTACCAACTCTTATCTGACCTTCCAGTAGGTTTTCAGATTAAAATCACAGGAATAAGACTTTCCATTTTTCTCCTGAGGAGAAGGAATTAGATTCAAACAGCCTGAAAGACCTCACCTTTTGGTTAGTAGCACATTTCTTTATGGCCTATGCCACTGAAACTCTCATTTAAGTTGACCACTATTAATTGTTTCCTATATTTCATTCCAGCCATTTTTATGCATATGGTTTATTTTGTTGTTTAGAGATCCTGTAGTTGTTAAGTACCATCGAGTCAGAATCAACTTATAGCTCACCTTCCAATAGGTTGTCAGAGACAATAAATGGCTGGGGAGGGGATTGACCATCTTTCTTCCATGGAGCAACTGGTGGATTCAGAATGAGTGCCTTTGAATTGACAGTGTAACTCCCTATTAGCAAGCCACCAGAGCTCATATAGAACCTATAGGCTCTGATACATTCCATTTCACTGGATTGATGTTTACGCTTTAGCTAAAAATAAAGGGCATATCTTTCTCTAAGATATATTCTCTGGATAATATGTTAGAAGGTACTTGAATTTGGCTTCAAAATAGAACACTATTTTCATTGCTCATTGAAAATATATTTATTAAGAGAATATACACAATGAGGATCAGGGAGACCTGGTGGCCAAAACCCAAAGGCATGGAGTTCAAATCCACCAGCTGCTCTGTGGGAGAAAGATGGGCCATCTCCTTTCATGTAATTTAATGCCTCAGAAAACCTGCTGGAGAGTCAGTTATGAGTCAGCTCAGACTAGATAGAACATAATAACAATAACAAAACAGTGAGAGTCAATATTTTGAACCCTTATTTAAGGGCCATGTACTAATGAATTTTTAGTAGAGAAAGGATTTCCCAAAAGAAGGGCAGACTTCTACATAACTAGTATCTACCTTCATAACTTCATCATTCCTGCCTTGGCTTATATGGCAATTATAGAACATAGCCTTAAATTCTTTAACATTGCTCTGTGAAGAGTCCATACCTCTTTCTCATGAGGTGGATAGGCTTCTGACTGGTTCAACCAATAGATTAGAGACATAATATTATGGGAAACCTGAGATTGAGTAATGAAAATATCATTTGTCTTATTTTATTGTTTTCTGAGAATACTCAAAGCCATTGTATAACTAGTCTGAAAATCCTGGTTGAAAAGAATGGATAGGAACACAACATATGAACATCTCATGAAAAAGTTATGAGATTACAGAAGACAGAAGATTTCAAGACTACAGAGTGATTTGGAAGCCTCTAACTCTTTTAGTCCCCAGATCTTGAAGTCATCTCACTGAGGCCCTAAATACTGTGTCCTTTCTGATCTAAATGCCAGTCTTGTGTATAAAATGAAGAAGTAGAATTTTTTAAGCCACTCACTTTTAATATGAAAAGGAAAAGTATTGAAGTTGGAGAATTTATTTTCCTTAATTTCAAAATGGGTTGTAAAGTTATCCAAGATAGCATTGCCATTAAGATAGTAAATAAAACAGAGACATTGGAAACAATTCTCATGTAGATTAAAGACCAAATTTCTTATATTTAAAACTAAAATTCCTACATTAATGAATAAATGAGATACATGAATAATGTTGGACAAGACAGTGTAGAGACAGACATCTGAAAAGCGTTAAGTGGATAATACTGTCTAAAGGCGATATAGTAGTGATGATTATTATTTTATAAATGGAAGTTTAAATAAATGTGTTAGATCTTTGGACTAAAATTTTTCTAATTTTAGCACCAGAAAACTTTATCAAAATACCCATGGACTAAGCCTATCCCAACTCAAATAGCACCTCTACTAGGATTATAAAAATGACCACTATTGAAGACAATTCACTATCATATACAGGAAAATTACTATAAAATCTGGATTCTCCCAATCTATAAGGGCAAATTACTGTAGATTTAGGTGTGGACAAGCTCTGTGCCATCTGGATTCAGCCAGAGTTGCCAACTTCTCACCTCCTAACAGACTTTCATTCTGTTTAATTGTCTTGAAGAAGGAAATTAAGAAATCTGTCTCCATACCTTTTCAATCTGTATGCAGAACAAATCATCCAGGATGCTGGGCTGTATGAGGAGGAATGTGTTTTCAGGACTGGAGGAAAATTCATCAACCACATGCGTTATGCACGTGACACAATCCTGCTCGCTGAAACTGAGGACCCTGCAGCTCTTGCTTCAAAAGGTCAAGGACTGCAGCTTTCCATATGGACTGAAGCTCAACATCAAGAAAACAAAGATTCTCACCACTGGGCTAATTGGCAGCATCAGTATGGATGATGAAGAGATTGATATTGTAATAGTTTTATTTGCTTGGCTCCACAACCAATGCTTTTGGTACCAGCAGCCAGAAAATCAAGAGAAGAATTGCATTGGGAATGTCAGCTTGCAGGGACCTCTCCAGAGTACTGAAGAGCAATGACACCAGGCTGGAGACTAAGGTGCACCTGATCCTGGCCACGTTGTTGTTGTTGTTATGTGCCATCGAGTCGCCTGTGACTCATAGCGACCCCATGTACAACAGCCCTTAACTGTGCTCTGTCCTGTGCCAATCGCACTGTTTCTGACACTCCCATCCCGACTACCCCAGTCACTGAATCATTCCGCCTCATAGAGGGCTTTCCTCTCCTGCGCTGTCCCTCCACCCTCCCAAGCATGATGTCCTTCTCCAAGGACCAATCTCTCCTCACAATGTGTCCAAAGTATGTTAGATGGAGCCTCAGAATCCTTGCCTCCAAGGAGCCACCGGGTGTAACCCTTTCCAGGATGAATCTGTTTGTTTTCCTAGCAGTCCATGGTCTTCTCAATACTCTTCTCCAGCACCACAGCTCAAAGGCATCAATTTTCCTTCTATCTATCCTCTTTGGTCATTGTCCAACTCTCTGATGCATAACAAGTAATTGCAAAGACCTTAGGCTTGGGAGTTGCATGTTATGTGTCAGAGAGCAGGACAGTGACTAGGGTTGATAGAGAATTTATGCCTTTGAGCTGTGGTCCTGTGGAAGAGTATTGATTATACCATGTATTACCAGGAGAACAAACAGGATTGTTCTGGAGAGGGTGAAACCGGGCTGCTACTTGGAGTCAAGGATTCTGAAGGTTCATCTGACATACTTTGGGCATTTGTAAGGAGGGACCAGTCCTTAGAGAGGGACATCATGTTTGAGAGAGTAGAGGGACAGCACAAGAGAGGAATATCCTTGATGTGGATCGATTCAGCAATTGGGATAATGGGAGTAGGTGTGTCAGAGACAGTGAGGTTGGCACAGGATAGAGCAGAGTTTAGGGATCTTGTACAAAATGTTGCTATGAGTTGTAAGCGACTCAATGACACACAACAACAACAACAATAACAACAACCTTTATATTTGATATTTTAGTTTCTTATGGAGGGTCACGTTAGATTTCCTATGGATATGTAAACAAATAAGTAGTTGCTCAGTTGTGACTGAAATATAATTAGATCATCAAAGTAATTGAAGTCTTGCCTTAGAAACTATTATTTAAAAACTCCCTTAAATATGAAAACTGTAATTCATATTAATAGTTATCATTTATACCTTTATAGTAAGCTTATTTAGCAATCTATTTTTTGTCAAAGGAACTAATTCATTCATGGCTTTTATATGTAACAACCAAATGTTATGTCAAAATTTTATGCTAGAAGAACTCAGTAGAGTCCAATGATTGTATGCCTAGAATCTATTTGAAATTGGGTTAAAAGGTAATTTGCCTACTGCTGGCCCCTAGATCATTAGTCACAGTGTCCTAAGTGCATTCTCTTATAATTCAATATCAAAGAAATTGCTTTTATGGCATTAACTATATTATATTCAAAATTGTATAAATTATTGAAATCCTATGCCTACTGCCAAGACATAAGACAGTTCACGAGAAGAAAAAAAGTTGCTTTTTAAATTATTCATTGGAAAAAAGTCAGTCTCTTGCCAGAAATTATTTTATACTGGGGCTAGTCTCTGAGACTTACATTTAAATATAAATCACAAAAACCATGAAAATTTTAAATGTTCATAATTGTCTTGGCTTTGAATAAAATTCATTGATTTCTATAAAAATGAATTAAATATTATACATTGTCTTATAATCAGGTGCTACACTAAGGCACCTTTTCTTAGTAGAAAAAAACATTTGTAGGTTATTCTGTATTGTTGTTCTTAGATGTCATTAAGTCAAGTACAACTTGTAGCAACCCTATGAACAACAGATCCTAACCCTGGCTGCAATTACAGTGCCAATTCATTTCACTGTGGATCTTGCATTGTTTTGTTGACCTTCTACTTTTCCAAGAATCACATCTGTTTCCAAAGAATAGCCTCTCCTAATAACATGCAGAATGTATGTGAAATAAAGCTTTAACATATTCTATGAAGCACACTGATCACACTTTCTCTAAGATACTATCTATTTGTTCCTTTGGCAGTCTATAAGATATTCAGTACTCTTCTCTAACATCACAACCCAAAGCCATCAATATTACTTCTGTCATCTTTATTAACTGTCCATCTGAAAAGATCATGGCTTGTCTGAGGCTCACTTCAGTATTCAAAGAGACACTATTACTTCTAAATTCTTGGGAGAAGTCCTTGACAATAGACTTTTTTCAATGCAATATGTCTTTTGATTTAATGAGTGCTAGGACCAAGAATGTTTATTTTTTAATCGAATTAAGATGATCCAGCCCCAGGCTGCTACTTATTTTATAGTTTAAGTGGGTATAGGCTTGCTTATTAAACCCTATCTTATAAATGAAGAATGTGTCAGTTGCGGTCCTGAGGTAATTTGTGAGTTTCTGTGATGTTGGAAATTATGGTTTTCAAACGTTAATTATCTATAAGTAAAAATAAATTGAAATCAATTTCAATTGATTTCTTTGATTTCATACCACCTGAATTTCAGAATCATCACAGGAACAGGTTTGAGGCCTTGAACACTAATGAACGAAGACGAGATGAGTTGTGGGAGGATGTCAAAG
>NW_006399940.1:3896429-3898332 GCF_000299155.1 Elephantulus edwardii | reverse complement strand
TATTTAAAAGAGATATCTATTGTTCAAAGGGAAATTAACCTAGAGGTAGGTGGAAGAATGATGAAGAAAATACAATAAGAATTATTAGAATAATTTGCTCTAATTATCTAGGGAACTCTAGTAGCCTAGATAGTAAGGAGTTGTGCTACAAACCCAGGTACAGAGGTAAATTTCATCAATTTTTCCAAGGGAGAAAGTTTATCAATGTCATCTCTTAGTATTTAATGCCTCCAGAAACCACTGAAGCATCAGCTATACATGAATTACAACTTGAAGGCACGTACCAACAGCACTACCAAAGTAAAAAAGTGTATTCCAGGTAGAAGGACAACATGTGTGAAAGTTTGTAGTTGGGACAAACCAAGTCATGATTTTTCTGTAGACCACTTATTGCTCATTGTGTCTGTAACAGTTAATTGCAATACTTGTCTAGTCAAAGCTAAAATTCTGCCCTTTAATCAGCTTCATGTCATGAACAACAAATAACGGTTTTATACACACATTTGTGGAGAAGCCACAAAAATGCAGAAATTTTTTCTTTTTATTCCTATTATTGTATGATATCTTACTTGTTTTATTGTTAAGTTCCTTACAATTGGCTCCAATTCATAGTGACCATATAAACAATAGATTTGAACTGTACTCAGAAAATGTTGAATGAATATACTTTGATCAGTTCTATTCTTGTTCTATTCTTGGGGTATTTGTTTTTAATTCATACATTTAAAAAGAGTGTTTCCCTTTTGTACTAATCACCATTTTTAGGCACTGAGATCCTTTTCCAATTCTCCCTCTTAAAGGGAAACTCCTAATACTAAAATAACAAAGAAAAAAAACCCAAATAAAACAAACCACATTTTAAGCAAGTTCACTCTATTCCCTGGAGTAGTCAGCCTGAATCACTGGCTTGTGTATTAGCTTCCAAGGTAGTAGCTTCTCCAAGGTAGTAGATGTGAAAGCATATTTTCATGTCCCTGTAGAAAAATATTATGCACTTTTATTTTGCCTTTCTAGATACTATCAAATTCTATTTATAAGATCTAAACAATTTTATTAAGACTGGAAAGTGTTTCCCCTTGGGCAAATGGATTCTGCAACTACCTTGTCAACCTGCTAAACTTTTTCTTGTTTTGAACACTTTCATTTTATGATTTGGATAGTCTTCCATAAATAAGCTAAATCTTCTTTCTGATAGTTGGGAAAAAAATGCAAGAAACACATCAATAGCAGCTTTTTTAATCTTATTTTAACCTTATTCCTAACTATCATGAAACTGTGTATTCTTCCATTCACATATACTGCTGCAGAAAGTAAGGATTGCTAAATATTTGGGTTAAGTATTGAGAGAAATAAACCACAAGGATAAACGCTACAGAATACTTAATTTTCTTTAAGGAGGATTAAAAAGTTTAGTAGATAGAGGGGATTCTATGACTATACTACGTGTCTTCTTAATTTCAGAATCACTTGAGAGGTATTAATAATTGATCACATAATACAATGGTAAAGTATTGATCAGTTATTTATACAATCAGGAAATGTCCTAACTGGTTAAATTGATACCATTAGGGTTGCTGGGTAGATTCATGACAATATCAAGAGACAATAAGAGAGGAGTGCCATAGGATATTTCCTTTCTCTTTCTTTGACTTTCTCTTTTCCAAATCGGATGATTTGGATGAAAACCCACTAGGAGTATTCCTAACTAATAAATGCAACATAAAAGAAATAACTTGGGTTTTGGTGATGAACACTACGTAGGCACATCTTGATTGTTATAACTACAAGACAATCGTTAACAACACCAAAAATATAATAATTTTTTCCATGTAAATTCACTAAAAAGTAGTGTATAAATAAATAAAGGATGTGGCAAAGAGAGGAGTCAAGAAGTAACTGTCAT
>NW_006399940.1:3894000-3896329 GCF_000299155.1 Elephantulus edwardii | reverse complement strand
TGATTCTTTGACTGGGGTAATTGGGATGGGTGTGTCAGAGGCTGTGCGGTTGGCGCAGGATAGAGCAGGGTTTAGGGCTGCTGTGCATAGGGTCGCTATGAGTGGGAAACGACTCGACGGCACATAACAACAACAACAACAGCAAAAATAAATTACTTATGAAGAATGGAGAACCCATGTAAAATATTAAAATTTGGTAACTTATTCTTGAATAGAATTGAAAAACTATGTAACTAATAATGACATACAAATGTACATACACACATATACACGCACATATGAGCAACGTTCATATATGCTGAGACAGAACTGGTTCAGAGCTGACCTTCCAGTGAGTTTTCAGGTAAAAGAAATTACTTGGAGGAGACTTCCCATCTTCTACAGAGTAGCTGGTGGATTCAATCCACATGCCTGTGTGTTGGCAGCCCAAGTCCTTATCCACTAAGCCTCTAGATATCCCTGTCTATATAAATATATATTATTATATGTATTTATAAATATATATATATAAATTATATATATGTATTCTTTATATATGTATGTGATAATATGTACATAATGTATGTTGTTATTGTTATTATGTACCATCAAGTTGTTTGTGACTCATAGCGACCCTATGTACAACAACCCTAAACCCTGCTCTATCCTGTGCCAATCTCACTTTGTTTGACACATATACCCCCATTACCCTAGTCACTGAAACAATCCAACTTATGGAGGATTTTCCTCTCCTGCACTATCTCTCCACCCTCCCAAGCATAATGTCTCTCTCCAAGGACTGATCCTGCCTATAAAATGTTCAAAGTATGTCATATGAAGCTTCAGAATCCTTGCCTCCACGGAGTAGCTTGGCTTCACCCTCTCAAGGCCAAACTTGTTTCTTTTCCAAGCAGTCAATGGTATATTCAATACTCTTCTCCAGCTAAAAGGCATCAACTCTCCTGTCATCCTTAGTCATTGTCCAGCTCTCTGATGCATAGCAAGTAATTGAAAAGACCATGGCCTTTGTCAGGCACACCTTAGTCTCCAGGCTTACATCATTGCTCTTCAGTACTTTGGAGAGGTTTCTGACAGTGTACTTTCCCAAAGCAATTTGTCTTTTAATTTCATGGCTGCTGGTACCAAGATTAAAGAGCCAAGCAAACTGAACTTGTGAACAACCTGAATCTCTTCATCTATCATGATGTTGCCAATAGGTCCAATGGTGAGAATCTTTGTTTTCTTGATGTTGAACTTCAATCCTTATTTAAGGCTGCAGTCCTTGAATTTCTCCAGCAAGTGCATCAAGTCTGTATAATTGCTGTAAAATTAAATATCATATAAGAAATAGGCATTGAAATATATATTTTATTCATATAACTCAGCTAGAAATAAAGAAATATATATATTTTAGAGAATCTTTATATGCCATCAGTAATACTGGAATGAAAATAAATGGTCAAACATATCTAAAGGGTAATCTCACAAGATAAGTATATATACATTTTTAAGTTGTTTATTTGCTTAGAAAATATTAATCATTCTCTCCGCAACAACAACTACAGCCTCGAATGACAATTACATTTTACCATCTAAAAACAAAAATTCTCACCACCAGGTCAGTAGGAAGCATCATGGTAGATGGACAAAAAATTGAAGTTGCTAATGAATTCATCTTATTCAATTTTATATTCAACACTTTTGGCACTTGCAGTCAGAAATCAAAACATGAGTTGCATTGGAAAATCTTCTGTTAGGGACCTCTGCAGAGTAATGATATTAGTCTAAAGACTAAGATGTGTTTGATTCAATTAATGTTCTTCTCAATTGTTTTCTGGACCTACAGAATGATTAGGGATAACAGGAGAAGAAAAGACACCTTTGAGTTTGAGTACTGGAGAAGAGTATTGACTATACCTTCTCTTTCCAGGAGAAAGTGAAATGAAGGTGCAACTTGGAAGCAAGGGTTTTGAAGCTTTGTATCACATACTTTGGGCATGTTGTTAAGAGGGGCCTTAGAGAAGGACATCATTATTAGAAGGGTAGAAGCTCAGTGCAAGAGATAAAGACCTTAAGTGAGATATACAGATTGACGCAGTGACAGTGACTGCGGCGATGGGGTCAAGTGGTCTAAGTTGGTGTAGTTGACTCAGAAAAGACAAAGTACAAAGTCATTGTTCACAGAGTCACTATGAGTTATAGCCAACTCAAAGGTGCTAATAATAGCCACATGCAGCATGAACTGTATTATGTGATTATGGTTTGAAATGCAATAGAATAAAGTGTAGTTTTTCACTAGTAGTTTATAGATTATGGGAGGAAACAATAGAGTAAATTAAAATATGTTGTT
>NW_006399940.1:3867705-3888130 GCF_000299155.1 Elephantulus edwardii | reverse complement strand
TGCTGCTGGGTGCCACTGAGTTGACCAGGAATCACAGAAGCCCTATGAACAGCAGATCTGTGTCTTGCCCTGTGCTGTGCCATCCTCATAATTTCCAGTTACTTAAGCCCATTCATATAGTCATCACATCAATTTTTTTTTCAATTACCTTACACCTTACCATTCATCATATCTTTTTCCAAGGACTTGGACCTCCTTAACACCATACCCACAATATGTGAGATGCAGTTTCATCTCCTTGTCTCAAAGGAGCAACCTTACTGCACTTTCAAGACATATTTGTTCTTTTGAAAGCCCATAGGTTCTTTAGTACACTTCTCCAACACCACAACTCAATGGAATTCTTCTATCACCCTTATTCAACATTTATTCATCGTTAAACTTTCAGATGTATAACAAGCAATTGAAAAGACCATGACTTGGCTCCAGTGCACCTTAGTCTTCAAACTTACCTCATGGCTACTCAGTAATTTGGAGAGGTCCCTGACAACAGACTTTCCCAATGCAGTATGACTCCTGATTTCCTGACTGTTGTTAACAATGGTGTTGATAGTGTACCCAAGTAAGATGAAATTGTTAACAATTAGGTCTTTTCTCCATCTATCATGATGTTTTTATCTACTTAGTGGTATAGGTTTTGGTTTTCTTGATGTTAAGACATAATCCATATTGAAAGCTGTAGTCTCTGATCTTCTGAAGGGAGCGCTTCAAGTCCTCCTTACTTTCAGCAAGCAAGATTGTGTCATCTACACAATACATGTTATATGTGAGTCTTCCTCTGTTTCTGATGCCACATTGTTCCTCATAAAGTTCAGCTTCCTGAGTGATGTGTTTGAGACCTGGCATATAGAGGGTTCAAACTACACTGTGAACCTTGAGTGAAAGCCATAAGGCTACCCAGGTACCTGTGTTTATTTATAATCACTATAATTTAAGAGGACCACAGTTATGTTACTTTCACAATTAGATAAAAGACATGATTATAGTGTGCCCTGAAACAGTATCATGTGAGAACAAAACTAACTAGGGGTGTTTACACAAAGAACCTTTGCTACAATCACAAAGACATGCAGTTCAAATCCAGTAGTTACTCCACTGGACAAGGAAGGGGAATCGTCTACGTGATTTGTGGTTGTTGTTGTTGTTATTATGTTCCACTCAAGTCAGAACAGACCCATAGCTGACCCTCTGGAGAATTATCAGAGTTCAGTTAATCACACAGGAGATCACCCATTCTTCTCCCATGGAGCAGCTGGTGGTCTTCAACCACGTGCCTTCCAGATTGCAGTGTAGCTTCTTGCCACTAGGGTACCAGAGCTCTTTATAAATTCTTTACTGCCTCTAAAATCCTGCTAGAGTGTGAGCTAGGAGTCAGTTCTGACAGGAGGGCACAACAACCATTTTCAGATTGTTTTCTGGATTTATTCTAAATTTTCTATTTTAAGTCAGTACAATTAACTATAATATCCTAGTGTACAAGCTTGTTGTTTTTATTATTAGGTGCCTTCAAATTGAGTATGACTCATAGCAACCCAATCAACAGCCATCCTGAAACCTGCTATATCCTGAGCCATCCTCATCTTCTCTGAGACACTAGAATCCATTTCTGTAATCACAGTATCAATCCATCTCATTGTGGGCTTTTCCTCTTCTTCAGTAATCTTCCATCTTTCCAAGTATTACGTCCCCTTTTAAGGAATAGATTCACCTAGCTACATGTTCAATGTACTTAAGACACCATCTTAGTCTCCAAGGAACACTCTGGCATATCTGTCTGTTCTTTTGGCAGTCCAAGGGATATTCAGTACTCCTCTACACACCACAACTCAACTAGTTTTGGATGACAGAAGAGTTGATGCCTTTAAATTGTGTTGTTAAAAAGAGTACTAAATATCCCATAACCCGTGAAAAGGGCAAACAAATCTGTCTTGAAAAGGTTCTCCAGAGTGCTCATTGGAGACAAAGATGATAAAGCTTTGTCGTACATACTTTGAGCATGTGGGTAGGAGAGGCAAATCCTTGGAGAGGGATAACATGTTTGGAAAGGTAGAGGGTGAACAAAAGAGAGGAAGAAAGTGACTGCAGAAATGGGTTCAAGCATGTCAGAGGTTGTGAGAATGGCACAGGATAGGATGGGGTTTGGCTCTGATATTTATAGTGTTGCTATGGATTGTACTCAACTTGACAGAACCTAACAACAATAACAAACTGGTGTACTACAATAACACAAATTATTTCATGAGAAACTAAACTTTCAGACACTGAAAGACTCTTAGAGATGATGGAAGGCTAGGAAGTTACTAGATATGGAATAATTAAATTGAATAGTATTTTGGATCAAATTTCCTTTTAAGATTTTTTTAACTTCTGTATTCTATGATTGTTTGCTACACTGAATATCTGTGTATATTACATAACTATAAATAGAACATTGCTGTTTTTGTTATATGCCTGCAACTCATAGGAACATTAGTCTCTAGATTGATATCGTTACTCTTCAGTACTCTGAAGAGGTCCTTGACAGCATATTTTCTCCAATGCAAGTTATCATTTGATTTCTGACACAGGTACCAAGTGTACTGATTGTGGAGCTGAGCTGTTAACAATCTCAATCTTTTCTCCGTCTATCATGATGCTGTTAATGTTTGCAGAACTTTACAAACATATTAAAGGCTTCAGTTTATTGGAAATGCAAAATAAAATTTGAGAGAGGTGAGTGATAAATAGCAAGGACTAGGAGATAGGAAAGGCAGAGAACTATAGAGAAGATGACAGAAAATGAAAGTCACATAAAAAGGACAAAAATAAAAAAATTAAAAGGACAAAAATGGAATTTATTATTATTTTTCAATTATACCAAGTTTGAAATTTTTTTCTTTAACCAGTATTTTCAGTAAATATTTATAAATGGAAAGTGTGTACTGATAAAAAATATTAATGTCAGGTGTATTTCATTTAGCAGTGTGTTGGTGGGAGGTCATATAAAACTGTGGAAAACATTGTCATTTTAGGAATTTTATGTACTCTATTTTAGATACAGCCACTATTAAAATAAAATTCTAGGAGTTTAAAATTAAATATATTTAAACAAAAACTTTAAAATGAGAACTAAAAATAGAAATGTCATTATTTTCTAATATTGTATTACAATTTGTTATCATCGATGCTTCATTTGTGGCTCAAAGGCATGTAGTACAAACCCACCGGCTACTCCATGCGAGAAAGATGAGCAATATCCAACTTCCTGATTCAACTGCCTCTGAAAAGCAACTGGAGGGTCAGTTACGAGTAGTTTTCGACTCAGTGGTAAACAACAACAACATATCTATGTGGTAGAAATAGTATACTAAAGTCTGTTACACACATCTTTTGCCAGCTTTGTATACAGTAATACATAGGGTGGTATGATATACAAGAAATACATGGTAGCTTGAAGTTGGTCATGGCTGGGAAATTCATGTTTTGAGGAATTTACAACTATTAAATAAATTTTTATTAACTATTTAACAACATACAACATATGAGCAAGAGCCTATGGTGATGAAAGAAGTTCAGGCTGCTTGGAGGAAATGGCAAAAATAAGGCTCCAGGAATAGATGGTATACCAATTAACATATTTCAACTAACAGATGCTGCTCTGAATGTGCTCACCAAATTATGCCAAGAAATCTGGAGAACAACCACTTGACCAACTGACTGAAAGAGATCTATACTTGTTCCTATACCAAAGAAAGGCGACCCAACACAGTGTGGAAACTATAGAACAATCTCACTGATTTCACATGCAAGCAAGATTTTACTGAAGATTATATAAAAATGACTGGAACTGCATATCAGCAGAGAACTACCAGAAGTCCAGGCTGGGTTTCGAAAGGGTCGTGGTCCTAGGGATATTGTAGCTGATGTTAGATGGATCGTGGCTGAAAGCAGAGAATACCAGAGGAAGGTCTATCTGTGTTTCATTGACTATGCAAAGGCATTTGACTGTGTGGATCATAAAAACCTTGGCTGACTCTGAGAAGAATGGGAATCCCAGAACACTTGATCATTCTAACGTGAAACCTATACTTGGACTAGGAGGCAGTCGTCAGAACAGAGCAAGGGAACACTGCATGGTTCAAAATTGGGAAGGGCGTACACCAGAGATGCATCTTATCTCCATACCTTTTTAACCTATATGCAGAACAGTTTATCCAGAAGGCTGGGCTTTATGAGGAGAAATGTGGGGTCAAGATTGGTGGACGATTTATCAACAATCTGCATTATGCGGATGACACAACCCTGCTTGCTGAAAATGAAGAGAACCTGAAGCACCTGCTGCAGAGAGCCAAGGACTGCAGCCTCCAATATGGATTGAGGCTCAATGTCAAGAAGACGAAGATTCTCACCACTGGACTAATTGGCAGCATCAGGATGGATGGCGAAGAGATTGAGATTGTACACAGCTTTAGTTTGCTTGGCTCCATAGTCAACAGTCTTGGCACCAGCAGCCAGGAAATTAAAAGGTGCATTGCCATGGGAAAGTCTGCTGTTAGGGACCTCTCTAAAGTGCTGAAGAGCAATTGTGTCTCTCTAGAGAATAAGGTCCATCTGATACAAGCCATGGTCTTTGTAATCACTTCTTATGCATCAGAGAGTTGGACAATGACCAAGGAGGATAGAAGGAGAATTGATGCCTTTGAGCTGTGGTGCTGGAGAAGAGTATTGAGAACACAACAGAGTGCTAGGAAAACAAACAGATTTGTCCTAGAAAGAGTTAAACCAGGTAGCTCCTTGGAGGCAAGGTTCTGAGCCTCTGTTGAACATACTTTGGACATGTTGTGAGAAGAGACCGGTCCTTGGAGAAGGACATCATGCTTGGGAGGGTGGAGGGACGGCGCAGGAGGGGAAGGCCCTTTCTGAGGTGGATTGATTCAGTGACTAGGATAATTGGGATGGGAGAGTCAGAGACAGTGTGATTGGCACAGGACAGAGCAGAGTTTAGGGCTGTTGTACATAGGGTCGCTATGAGTCGCAAGTGACTCGACGGCACATGACAACAACATTGCTAGTTTATCCACCTATCATAATCTCCTATTTATCTACATATATGCCAATCTGCCTATTTAAAAACTCACAAACTCTAAGTTATTGTCATTTAGTCATTTGTTTCATTAGAAACAACTCAAAGCTAACCTTGCCACAGATTTTCAAAGGTTAGAAATTGCATGGGAGGAGATTGTTCAGTTTTTTATGGAGTAGTTGGTATATTTGAACCATCTGCACTTGGATTGGCAGTGTAACTCCCTACTCACTAGGCTGTGAGAGCAACATTTACCTATTAAAGGGTTTATTCAAAGCAAACATCGTATATTTAACAAATATTAATTTTTTAATATAATAGATTATTCCCTGACATTCCAATTATGGTGCCCCCAGTTATTTGGAATATAAAAGGGAAATCATAACATTGTCTTGTTCTCATGGAATAAGATCTAATTAATGAAGAAGGTGAGGACTTTAAGGTGGAATAGGCAGATGACCCAAACTTTCTAGTTGAAAGTGAAGACTTGCAATGCTTACTACAGAAGACTATAGCCTCCAATATGGATTACCTTTAAACATCAAGAGAAGAAAAATTCTTACCACCAGGTCAATAGGAAACATCATGACATAGGGAAAAAAGACTGAAATCATTAATGACTTCATCTTGCTTAAATCCACGATCAACACCTTTTGCATTAACAGACATTAATTGTTCTGGGAAAGTCTGATGTCAAGGATGAGTCTAAAGTACTGAGGAGTAACAACATCAAAGGTGTGCTTTATTCAAACCATGGTCTTTTCAATCAGTTGCTATTAGTCTGAGGGTTGGACAATGAATAAAGATTATTGACAACTCAAAGATGCCTTTGAGTTGTGGTGTTGGAGAAGACTACTGAATTATCTTATGGGATACCAAAAGAATAAGAAGTCTTAGAAAAAGTGCAAAGTACTACATAGAGGCAAGGATAGTGAGGTTTCATCTAACATACTGTAGGCATTTTGGAAGAATGTTTATTACTAGGAAGGAGACATCATAGAAAAGTTAAGAAAGGTAGAAAGTCAGTCGAAGAATGGAATGATATAGTAACTACAGCAATGCGCTCAATTATGTCAGAGTTTATGAGAATGGAACAGATTAGGAAAAGGTTCAGTCATACTTGACTTGATGGCACAAAGCTATAATAACAATAGTCCTGAGGGTTAATAGAAAGGTCCAGAGAAAAATATTTGAGAAATTTTAATTAATTTCAATTGCTCTAATTATACATGAGTAAAGGAGTGGTTGAGCACAGAAGATAATTATAAGACCTTGATAGAAGAGATAAAATTTATGGCTTTAAACCATAAAATTTACAGTTTAAAATAATATATAAAATTTAAATTTGACAGGAAGAATGGAAAATTGTGAAATAAGCTTTGAAAAGAAACAGTTGCATAAACATAACTCACAGAACGTCACCTACTCATTTCTAGCACATGGTGGCCCTCTATCAAATTTTTGAGACTACATAATTTTAAGATAGAAAATGATCTCATTCTTTTATCCTGAAGCAGCTAGTAGATTTGAACAGCTGACCTTTCAGTTAGCCCCCAACAATTAATGCTTTATGTCAATAGAGCTCAGAGGGCCCATTTCCAGCCAAGAAGTTTGTTTTAAAAGAAGTTGTTTAGAAACACAAATACATTACTGATGACCATGAGTGAAAGCATTACTTAAACACACACACACACACACACACACACACACACACCACCCCAAATAATTATAATCTATGTTTACTCTGAGCTCTTAGGACAAAAGAGACCGAAACAAGCTCTTATTAAAAATCTAGACTAGAAAGTACACTTAATTAATATTCTCTTACATAAAGGAAAAGGGACAATTTTCTGCTACCTGAAAAAAAAACTCCCAGTTGTCCAGTTTTATATTTGTTTTCCCCCATTATGTTAATGTTACATCCTGTGTTTATACCTAAGCAGATTTTTGTAAGTTTGTGTGCATTATGGCAGTCACAGTGTATGCATCCAGATCGACGTGTTAGCATAAACAGATGGAAATGTGTTTCTCGGTTGATGAGTAACATAAGAACCCTTCTCCTCTCGCTTCACCAAACACCTAAACCTACACACTTTCTGCTTATTTCTTGTCTCTTTATTTCATTTTACATGTTTACCTCTGAATTGCTTTTAATCTTCAGAGATGAGATGACCACCTGCCTTTCAGACAATGCAAAAACAGCAGTGACTATGGTTGATTTTTGCCAGTCACTTACTTTATTGAAGAAAACATGAACCAAATAACAGCAGAGTCACCAGCTGATGAGGAGTTGCATTATATATAGAACATTGTGCTTTTGGTACAGAGTCAGCAGAACTGTGCCATGATTGTAATCTCAAACTGTTCCTAGCAGGCTGAGACTATAATACTCAAATGATACCTCAAGGAACTGAGTTTTCTGCTTGCTCCTGATTTTTTTAAACAGAATACAATGCATAGGAGATAAAATGTTTCTATTATTGCATAGAAATATAATTCTTTTGTGCATGTAGGAAGACTCACTGAACTTATCTCCTTTTCTTGAAATACAACTAAGTATGTTTCCTACATTCCCTTGCAGTTAGTTATGACTAAATTTTAGCCAATGGAGTGGAAGTTATGTGTGCTACTTCCAAGGTTTGGTCCACAAAATTTATTTACATGTGACTTCTAATCTATTTTCATCTCCATGATCTGATGCACATAAACATGAAAATAACAAGGAGACAATGGTAGAAACTAGATACTAGACACCTCTTCCCTAGAGAATGCAGCATGTCTGCAAGGAACAATTAGTTTGTATGTCCTAATACAAGTATGAAGAATAGGTCCAGACAATTATACAGAGGAGATATTTTTAAGGAGCCAAAGCAATTAAGCCCTGGATTTAAAAATTACAGATTCAGTGTTTGAAATTACCAGATGCTACCCAGGAGATCCTGAAGTCTACTTCAATAGATTTACAGGGTTGGAAACCCTTTAGAATATTTCTACTTTGTCCCACTGTCCTATGTTGTTACGTGCCAATGAGTTGACTACAAATTAAAACAACCCTATAAAAACAGATCTTAGTATTGACCTCTCCTGTGCCATCCTTAGCAACTTTGATACAGTTAAGTTCATTGTTAAGTGTCAATCCATCTTGCCGAGAGTCTTCCATTTTTTAACTAACACTTTCACTTAATATTTTTATTATGTGCCGTTGAGTCAAGTACAGTTCATAGCTATCTTATGAACAACAGATCTGAACCACATCTTATTGTCTTTCTCACAATCTCTGATACATTTGAGCCTATTTCTGCTTGTCACTGTGCCTATCCACCTGTTTAAGGGTCTTCCTCTATTTCACTATGCCTCCACTTTTCCAAGCATGATGTCTCTCTCTAATGGTCTCTCCTATCCACAAACCCAAAGTATGAGAGATAAGCATCATAATCTTTGACTCCAAGGAGTATTCTGGTTGCTCCTGCTCTAAGATATAATGTTTGTTCTTTTTGCAGTGCATGGGATATTTGGTACTCTTTTCAAACACCACATTTCAAAGGCATCAATTATTCTTCTGTTTTCCTTATTCACTGTCCAGTTTTCAGGAGCAGGTTACTGAAAAGATTAATGTCTGAATCAGGTGCACTTCAGTCCTTAAATTGCATTATTGGTTCTTAATAATTGTGAGATTCCCTAACTATAGATTTTCCTAGGGTAATACATCTCCTTATCTCCTGACTGTTGGTACCACTGGTGTTGATTGGAGTCTACGTAAGGTAAAGTCATCAACAGTTTCAATCTTTTCTCCATCTATCCTAATGTTGCTTATTGGTCTAGCAGTGAGAATTTTTGTTTCATTGACACTGAGAAGCAATACATACTAAAATGCTTGATCTCTGGAGCAAGCTCTTCAAATCCTCTTCATTTACAGTGAGGAAAGTTATAGAGACACTATAAATCAGAACTGAGTCAAGTGCAATGTTTTGCTTTTGGGGAATTTTTTTAAGGAACAAAACTATCTTTCATATAACACACTGTAGGGAATCGTGATGGCATGCAAAGCCTCTTCTGGCTCTTTCTATTCATCAGTTGCTCCACAGGAGAAATAATTTCCTCTCATGCAGTTTAGAATCTCAGCCACCGGCAGGTTAACTATGAATTGGTTCCAACTTGATGTTAATGAGTTTGAGATGTGACTTTAAAAAGTCAAGAGGGAAAAAAAAATCAAGAAAATATATATCTTATAAACTTATTTCAAAAAATAAAATGAGAAAAAAACACCAATTTAATAAATTTACTTTATGAGAGTGATCCGATATAATATTAAATATGAAAGAGAATTTTTCAAAAAAAAAGCAATTTAACTTTCACAGACAAATTTTTACATGAATAAAAAAATTTAATTAAACCTAGAATTCATCAAGTTAAATTCAGCAATATATCTAAAATATAATGACTAAGTAATAATCTTTATTCCAAAACGTAAAAGATTATTTAGCAATTTAATACTCAACTGACAATTATGAAAGAAGTAATATATATGACCACATCAGTTGGTATGAAAAAAGGATTATGTAAGAAAAATGCAATAATTTATAGTTAAAAACTTCAAACTGAAGATAGAAAATTTCTTTCATAAAATGACTTAAAAAATCTACTAAAAATTAACAAAAAGATGCCACATCTAATTGTAAGATATTAGCTCTCCTTTGTTGTTGTTATTGATTGCCTTCCAGTTGAGCATGACTCATAGAGACCTTATAAACAAAAGGCCTGAAGCCCTCTACTACTGTCAACATTTATCTAAGTTCATAGAGTTTCCAGAGGCATGTTATTTAGGAAGTGGATGCCACTCCTGCTTCCAAAGTTTTTCTTTAGAATTTAGGATAAATATGATTAATATAAATAATAAAAGCCTAAAATATCCCTAATATTTATACAACATACTTTTTTGCAGAATAATCAAGATCACAAACTATTGAAATTGATAAAAAATTCAGTTAAATTATATAAAGGTGATATTATTTTCTAAGGTAAAGCTCTAAATATGATGTCATCACAATAAAAATATCATCATTACAGACATAATAAAATATATGTATGGCCTAGTGGTAAGAAACTGTGCTGCAATCTGGAAAGCATGTGATTTTAATTCACCAGTTGCTTTGTAGAGGAAAAATGGGAAATCTTTAACATACCATTGAGGGGGAGCTAATAGAAATATGAATTAAAAGTAGGAAAAAGAGATTTACAAAATAAGAAACTTTCATGACAATTACTTGAAAAAGTGTGTGATTTCCAGTATTAAAAAGACCCAAAAACCAGCTAGAGTTCCTAACTGTTGAGTTAATTCAGACTCATTAGAAGTCTTCCATCTGGTTTCGGAGGCTATAAATAGCACTTGAGAGAGAATGCCTATATTTCTCCATCAAAGTAAGTAGTGAATTTGAATCTTCAGAGCTGTGTATCAATTATTAGCAATGCAACACTTAGCAGGCACAGACCTGTACCACCAGAGTTCCATGTCACTACGTCATGTCATTGCTGTGTAATAGAAACTAACTCATAGCTGACTCTCCAGTGTGTTTTCAGGGTCTTAAATTGCATAGGAGGAGGGTGATCATCTTTCCCTCATAGAGCATATGCTACTTTCAGTCTACGTTTGGATTGGCATCTCAATTCCTTACCATTAGGCCACCAGGACTCCCTACTGTCACTAATGGTTAAGAAAAGTCAAATTAGTAAAAACACAGTTTCAAACCTATACTGTCAATAAACTTGAATACGTTTACCAAAAGAGATAAAGAAAGATGAAGGTATAAGAACATAAGATCATATATTGCTGAAAGCAGAATAAGTCTGTGATGAGTTTGAAAAAGGTTAATAAAACGGAAGGCGTATATATAGCTCAATCATTTAATTTTTGAGTATTTACACACACACACACACACACACACACACACACACACACACACCCCTTGTTACTCAAATGTATGATTCTCTGGAGCACTTTGAAGTACAGAATGTCAGGTGTAACCCAGATTTACTGTATCTAAAACTGCATTTAAGAAGAATTCCTGGATATTCATATCCTTAGAAAAATTTGAGACTAGAGTAGTGGCTTTCAATAATAGATGCACATTAGCATCTTTTAGGTGCTTTTAAAATATTCAAATGCATGACCCTACTCCAGACAAATTGAATCACCATCTCTGCATATTCAATATCTCCCAAATCATTTCACTATGCATTCGTGGTCAGAAACCGCTGTTGTAGAGAAACCCCATTTATGCATAAGTGAGTACCCCAAATAGCTTTAAAAAGTAAAAATTCTTAGTGCCAGTGCAGTTACAAGCGGTTATACTTAACAACAGAATCTTTACTGTTGAAAAAACGAGCTAACTCAGTATCAGCTAAAAAATAAATGAAGGTAAAAATCCAATTTAAAAAATTATGCACAATGTAGAATTTATGAAAATGTTTTTTCAAACCATAAAACTATTCTTTAAGTCTTAATGGGTATACATATATGTAATAAAACATAAAAAACATGCATAGACAGGACAGTGTGTGTCAAGATTAAATGCTTCTTGGAGTCAGGAAAGGTAAAAAAAAAAGGTAAAAGATTAGTTTTGTTTTCGCTGTTGGTTTTTTTTTAAAGTAACTGAAATCAATCAGTATCATTAAATGATTAAGTTTATTCATTAGTATATTTATATCTACAGTATTATTTTTAAAGTGTACTAACTATATTGTTAATGAGAATGCTACAAGATGGGACATTGCTTCAATATTTTGTTCATAAAATTATTATGTTGTTGTTATTGTTGTGTTATGTGCTGTAAAATCAACTATGACTCATAGCAACCTTATGAACTGTCACTCTGAACCCTGTCCTATCCAGAGCAAAATCCATTGTTTCTGACACACCTTCCTCAGTCATTGTGTCAATTCACCCAACGCAGGATTTCCTTTCCTGAGCTGATCTGCCACCCTTCCAAGTATGATATCCTTCTCCAAGGCCTGGTCTCTCCTAGTAATATGCCCGAAGTATGTGAGATGGAGTTTCAAAATCCTTTCCTACAAGAAGCAACCTGGCTTCACTCTCTCTGAGACAGAACTGCTTGCTCTCTTGGTAGTCCATGTAATGCTTAATACACTTTTCCAGCACCACAACTCATAGGCATCAATTCTTCTTCTTTCATCCTTAGTCATTGTCTAGTTCTTTGATTCATAGAAAGTAATTGCAAAGACTTTGGCCTGGATCATATGCAGCTTACTCTCCAGAATGACACTGTTGTTTTTCAGCACTCTGTAGAGGTTCTTGATAGCAGATATTCCCAATACAACTCATCTTTTATTTCCTGAGTGCTGGTGCCAAGACAGTTGCTTGTGGATCCAAGCAAGATGAGACTGTTAATAACCTCAATCTTTTCTCCATCTATCATGATGTTACCAATTGGCTCTGTCATGAGAATATGTTTTCTTGATGTTGAGCTGCAATCAACACGGAAGACTACAGTCATCGGTTCTCTGCAGCTAATGTTTCGGGTTTTCCTGTTTCAGCAAGCAAATTTGTTTCATCTGCATAATGCAGGCTGTTGATCAATCTTCCTCCAAGCTTGATGCCACATTCTTCTTTACAAAGTACAGCATTCTGAGTTATCTATTCAGCATATACATTTAAAAGATATGGAGAAAGGACACATTTCTGACTTCTTTCATTATTTTGAACCACGCAGTGTTCCTACTCTGTTTGGATGACTCCTTCCTGATCTAAGTAGAGGTTTCACATGAGTACAATCCAGCATTCTGTGATTCCTATTCCTGTCAAAGTTAGCCAAAATTTGTTGATCCATACAGTCAAATGTTTTGCATAGTCACTAAAACACAACTAGACATTCTTCTAGTACTCTTAAAAGACAAATTACATTGGGGAAGTCTGCTTTCAGAGACCTCTCCAAAGTACTGAAGAGCAATTATGTCAATCTAGAGACCAAGGTGCACCTGATTCAGGTCATGGTCTTTGAAATTTAAGCCAAGATTCATCTGAAATTAGCAATGATGTCTCTAGTGCCATGGCCTCTTCTTAACTCAGCTTGCTTCTCTGGCAGTTCACTGTCAATGTACTGTTCTAGTAATTTTTGGATAATCTTTAGAATGATTTTGCTTGGTATGATATTAGTATGAACCTGGAGAAAGGATGAAAGACACACAAGTTTGAGGACTTTCCTTCATAGGGCCGCTATGAGTCACCTGCAACTCGATGGCACTTAACAACAATAACGTCAACATAGAGAGTGATCAGTTGGCCCAGTGGACAGAAAGCAATGTTACCAAGCCAAAGGTGGATGACATTTAATCCATGGTTGTCAGGTCTTTCTTTCATTGTTTTTGTTCAAACATTCCTCTAGGTCATAAAGCCTTGGTGTGTCCACTTGTCGTACAGCGGTAACTTATGGTTGCTGTGAGGCTGAACACTGTGACACTGATGTTTCAAATGTATTAATGGTTGACCACCCATCACAGACAGTATTGGGTGGAGCTCCCCACTTAAAATAAGCTTGGAAGCAGGAGTGGCATCTGATTCCATAATAGCTTGCCTCCACAAACCCTATGAACCTGGAGAGAGGATGAAAGAGACACAAGCGTTGAGGACTTTCCTTCATAGGGTCCTATGAGTCGCCTGTGACTCAATGACACTTAAAAACAACAACAACATATGCAGAATAGATTATCTGGGAGAGTTGGCTATATGAGGAGTAACGTGCATCAGGATTGGAAGAAGGCACATGAAGAATCTGCATTATGCAGAAGTCATAACCCTGCTTGCTGAAACTTAGGAGGACCTGAAGCACTTGCTGCAGAAGATCAAGGACTGCAGCCTTAAATATGGATTGAAATTTGACATAAAAAAAAAAAACACCAAAAAACCCAAACACAAAGATTCTCACCACTGGGCCATTGGCAGCACCATGACAGATAATGAAGAGATTAAAATTGTTAACAGCTTCAGTTTGCTAGGCTCCACAATCAACATTTTTGTTACTAGAAGCCAGGAAATTAAAAGACAAATACAAATTACACTGGGGAAGTCTGCTGTCAGAGACCTCTCCAAAGTACTGAAGAGCAAAGATGTCAGAATGGAGACCAAGGTACACCTGATTCAGGTCATAGTCTTTGAAATTACTTGCCATGTGTCAGAAAGCTGGACAACGACTAAGGATGAGAGAAGGAAAACTGATGCCTTTGAGCTGCGGTTCTGGAGAAGAGTGTTGAATATATCATAGATTGCCAGGATAATGAATAGATTTGTCCTACAGAGTGTGAGACTAAGTTGCTACTTGGAGGCAAGGATTCTGAAGCTTCATCTGACATGCTTTAAACATGTTGCAAGGAGGAACCTGTCCTTGGAGAGGGATGTAATGCTTGGGAGGGTAGAGGGACAGCGCAGGAGAGGAAGACCCCCGACGAGATGGATTAATTAAACTGTTAATTGCTAATAGGATTTAGTTCCAAAATATCCCGTGATTTATGTTGACAAACATCTGGGTCCTTGACTGAAGCAAAGGGAAATAAAAATTATATTCATCCCCTTAACTTTTTAGAAAATAGAAATCCATATCATATACAAATAGAGAAGCATTTTGTGTAAAAGTGATACTGTGAAAGAAAGATATTTGTACTTTAGACCAACTTGGCCTTTGAGGTCATTTCAGAAGTCATTCCATTCCAAAGAAATATTTTTTTTTTTTAATGTATGTGCTGTCAGGTGTTAAATAAAGCCAACTTGTGGACATTAAAATCCCTACAGTTTAACTTTTGCAGTAATCTTTCCTAAAAAATAATCTTGATAATGCAACTTTATTCTCTGGCTTCCATATCAATAGGGTTCTAAATTTTTACTGCTAAATTTTCACTGGCCTGGATTCTCATTTCTTTTAAATTAATTTTAATAAACGTTTACAGAGAATTTGGATATCTATACATTAATTGTTGCATTTTTCTCCCTGCCCACCCCTCCCCCCAGTTTGCACTGAATTCCCTTTTTAAATACTACAAATTGCCTCTCTTATCCATTCCCTTTTCCCTGCTCCAGGCCATGCCACACAAACAGATTTCCTCACAAATACTGAAACCTTCTCCATGCTGTCTGCTTCCTTATGTCAGTAGACATGAAAGAGGCCATGCTCCAGCGTAATGCTAAATGAAGGCTATAATTTCCATCTTCCTTAGGGAAGGTGCAGGATGCTTCTGAGAAAAGAATATCCTCAAGACCCAGAATCACTATCAACAAACCATAGCTTTATCCAAACTCCTTTATTTTTTGAGATAGTATAAATAGATAAACTCATTAGAAAATATTTTTAATGCATGATGCCCAACTAATCCAGAAAATGAAACAATTAAAAGTCCAAAGATAAGTTCAACCTGGAGGCAATACAACCTGTTGTAGCCTAAATACACTTTGTAATAAAGTTAATGAAGAACAGCAAATATTTACATGGAAAATCTTTCAAAAATTAATATTGTGAAACACAATGTATACCGAACATTGTAAGCGAACCAATTTAAAAAAGAAAGTGAACTGGGGTTGGGGAAAGGAGAAAAATATGCCACAATGAATGAAAATAAAAGGAAATATTTCCTATGAGAGTAAAACACAAGAAGATGGCTAATACCTATAATGACTAGGTGTTAACACTCCCACAAAGAGACTATATGCAATGAAGTAGATGTTACCCTCCCTTTAAGAGCTCCTTAAGCGAGCCAATGTGTCTATATTTGAAAATAAAAAAGGATGTCACAGAAGGAGGAACTTCAGGCTTAATACTAAATGAACTAAAATTAAAAGATCAGTTGCCACCTAGTAGAATCTGACTCATAGTGACTTCTCGTGTTTCAGAGTAAAACTGTGCTCCATACTTTATCAGTGGTGTGTGACCTCTCATAAAGAATAATCAGGTCTTCTTGTCAGCCCCTCTCCCACAAACTCATTGCTGTCAAGTTGAACTGACTCATTACCCTCCAGGGCTAAATTGCAGGTATTCAAAGGATGTAAATTGCTCATCTTTTTCCTATGGAGCCACTGGTGGAGTTGAATTATCAGGGAATCACAATCTTAAGGTTAAAAGCACAAATCTCTATGTTCTAGGTCAGAGAAATCCCTCTAAGCAAGTCTAAGTGAACTCAAACCTTCAATCTTTAACTCAGCAGCTCCATATGTAAGTATTTATACAATTAATATGCTCTTGGGATGTGTTTTTGGGGAAGCTGTATTTTTTAATTGATTTGCATATGATAATTCTTATACATTTATGAACATGGTGCTTGATACAATCTTTGTTTCTTAGGATATTTTTGCCTAAAATGGTTTTGGGGAAAGTTTTTTTAAAGGCAGTAATACATTTTATATAAAACTGACATTCATTGCCACTGAGTCAGAAGCAACATCCAACAGTTCCCAAGACTATAAATCTTATGGGAGGATATTGTTCCCCCTTTCTCCCATTAAATTGTTAGTGAATTTGAATCACTAGAGATGTGTCATCTTTTGACTGGCAGTTCAATTCTTTAAGAACTTCAGACTTCATCGGCAGAGCTCCCCACATTTTTAATAGGAACATTATATAATTATTATGGTTTCCCAATAGAATATAGAAATTTTCAAACAATATTACTAATATCATACAATAGCAAGATCCTGTTGAAGATTATCCAGAAATGTCTGGAACAGTACATTGACAGAGAATTACCAGAAATACAAGATGGGTTTTGAAGAGGCCATGACACTAAGGGCATTATTGTCAATATCAGATGAATCTTGGTAGAAAGCAAAGTGTACCAGAGAAATGTCTTATCTGTGTTTCATTGACTATAGAAAGGCATTTGACTTTGTGGATCACAACAAATTGTGGATAACCTTGAAGAGAAAGGGAATCCCTGAACACTTGATTGTGTTTATGTGAAACCTATACTTGGACCAGAAAGCAGTCAATATAGCAGAACAACACCACTTGGCTCAAAATCAGGAAAGGAGTGTGTCAGGGACATATCCTGCCTTCATACCTTTTCAATCTATATGCAGAACAGATCATTTGGGAAGCAGGTCTTTATGAGGAGGAATGTGGCATCAGGATTGGAGGAAGAATCATCAAAAATCTATGTGATGCACATGACACAATCTTGCTGGTTGTAACTGAGGAGGACCTGAAGTGCTTGCTGCAGAAGATCAAGGACTGTAGTCTTCAATATGGATTGAAGTTCAACATAAAGAAGACAAAGATTCTCACCACTGGGCCAACTGGCAGCACCATGATCAATGGGGAAGAGATAGAGGTTTTTAACAATTACAACTTCTTCAGTTCCACAACCAACACTCTTAGCACCAGCAGTCACGACATCAAAAGATGAATTGCATTGGGGAAAATCTGCTGTCTTGGACCTCTCCAGAGAACTGTGAAGCAATGATGTCAGTCTAGAGACTAAGGTGCACCTAATCCAGGTCATGTTCTTTGCAATTACTTGCTATGCATCAGTGAATTAAACAATAACTAAGGAAGACAAAAGAAGAATTGATTTTCTGGAGAAGAGTCTTGAACATAAAATAGACTGCCAAGAAAACAAACAGGTCCATCTTGGAGAGGGTGAAACCAAGTCTCTTCTTGGTGGCTAGGATTTTGAAGCTTCATCTCACATACTTTGGGTACGTGGCCAGGAGATCAAGTCCTTGGAGGAGGACATCATGCTTGGTAGGTGGAGGGACAGCACAGGAGAGGAGACTGGATAAGATGGGCTGATACAGTAATTGAAGTTGGTTTGTAAGATTTACTGAGACTAGCTCAGGACAGAGCTGCTGTACATATGGTTGCTTATAGGTCACAGGCAATTTGATGGCACATAAGAACAATAATATGACAGAGACATGGGTTGATTATTTTTACAGTCAACACATATAATTGGAGCTCATTAAATGTTTGTCAAATGACAAATAAAAGGATTTGTACCACTAAAAGGGACGAAAAGAGGTTATATACAAGATGGAACTGCCCGCAAAAGGAGAAAAATGAATAATATTTATTGAATATTTAATATATTGATATATACTTGACTAACTATTTCATGTCTGTGAACTCATGACTTTTAGAAGGCATGATAAGAATGAAATTATTAACCCGATTGTCATAGAATGAAAAATATGAGACCAAACAGATAACAGGTTGCACGATAGGCTATCACCCTCAAGTCTATCTTTCACTAAAGCCTGTGTTTGTTCCACTAAGATACACTGCCTGTTACATGAGGGTTTAAACCAGAGCCCTGGTAAAAGGAAGGTTGAAAATAAATGTCCTGCAAGTGTTTTAAGACCACAGACCCTGAAGGCAGGCAGCCTTGAAACTCTGACACTTATTATCTGTTTGACATTGAATACATCACTTAAAATTTTTGATCCTTAGTTTCTTCCTATAAAATTAGGATAATTGTAGGATCAACTTCATAGTAGGGTGTGTGGGAGTGGAGAGGGTATGTATGACTGTGCAGAAAAAGAGAAAGATAGAGGGAGGAACTGGTGGACAGAGAGGAAGAAATCAAATAAATGTGAAAAGATAGCTTAAAAAAACTCGAAGAGGAAGCGCTAGACTGCCTTCCACAGTGGTGAATGAGAGCAGCAGTGCTTGAGAATTCTGGGACCTCAGCTTCCTAATCAGCATTTGTTGTTTGCTGTCCGTTTTAATGGACGATTACACATTAAGTGTATGATAATTAATAGCGTGGGACAGGACAAGCCTTGTTCTGAATATAATTGAGGAAGGAAGAGGAACAAAAATGTGCGTGAATGAATGAAAACAAATCTTTCTGTGAACCCTCAATAAAGTGGAAAAAAAAACAAAAAACAAACCACAATGTTTAGGTGAGGGGGAAATCCTTACAAACCTACTCAGTTCATAGAACTAGCAACAGAACTTCTTATTTGAATAGCTTCAGCATGCTGCTTCTGTTTGCCTTTGACGGTTTTTCAGAGCAGTTCTGAACTGTGTACCCATTTAACTTATCTTTATTTCCTTCTGAAAATCACACTCTGGGAAATGGGTGCGTCACAAACTTCATCATACATTCCTATTTGTGCTGATCATCATTACTGAAACATCATTAGAAAAATAAGCAGGGATTATTTTGTTTACCTTGAATTGTATTCTGTAACTGTAGTATCCACTTAGAGAGGGTACCCAAGCATAAAATCTCTGTGCTTTTTGCATTAGGTTGAGATTATAGTTCTTTGTCCTGATAAAAAGGCGTTTAGGTGTCTGACATTGACCATTTGATGTCTGTCATTTACACAGAGGACACAAAGAGGAAAACAAGTTCATTACTCAGGGACTCTCTTCATTTAAAACAAGCAGAGCACATCGCCTCTCTCCATACTCCCTCCTCATAGCTATGGTCGGTTGTCTGTCTTACATTGCCACAGACTCCAGGCCATTTGGAGGAGAGTTTCAGACTGGGTGAAACATTCTACCCCACACTGTGCCCCAAGATAAGTATGGATTTAAAAGAAAAATCCAATAAATTTACTCTTAGAACCGCATAGTAAGGGACCAGCACATATGAGACATAAAAAAATGCCAAGGATCCTTTATTAAAAAAGGAACCCAAAGTGAAGAGGAAAAAAGAAATGTTATTATAAAGAAACTACAAAAAAAATGCACTGCTATCAAGTCAGAATGGACTCATACATGACCTTCCTGCGTATTTTCAGAGCTGGAAATGGCTCACAATAAAACTGTATATTTTACTCTCCCAGAGCCATTGGTGGAGACCAGAGAAGCGCCACCTTTTGGCTACCAGTGCAACTCCCTATGGACTAAGGGTGCCCCATCCGAGCTCTCTTTATTAGAGCTCTCCTTATTAAAAGAAATGTGACAAACATGCTAAGGCCAAAATGTAACACTCCAAACCATGTCACCAAGTGGATTCAAAATCATGAACACTCCATGTATGTTCACGTAGACCTGTTGCATAAAATTTTCTTGGCTATAATGCTTACAGAAGCAGATTGTTGCATTTTCTTGCTTGGTGACCTTCCAAGCTTCTATGTTTTCAAGCTCAGTCTTCTTCCTTGTTAACAGAAATGGTGCTTTCCTCCCATACAGATACCAAATTCCACCTGGGCACGAAGTTCATGTCTTTCAACAAATCAAGGTCTTCGTTAGAATATTATTGCTTGTTTTCTTTCTCCAACAGAGTCCATCATTTCATTTTTACTGAGTTATGCCCCCCAAAAATTTTGGTAATATATATTTTTTCAATAAAAAAGAAGAATCCTTTTCCTCCTTCAAATGCTGCTTCAATTTTTTCAGTGTGTGTGTGTGTGTGTGT
>NW_006399940.1:3861783-3864461 GCF_000299155.1 Elephantulus edwardii | reverse complement strand
TTTTTTCTTTTGACCAGTGTCTCTTAAGTTTAGTTGTACTGTCTCCAAGGGAAGGTGTCATGTCCTGTAGAACTCCTGTATAGATTATGTTTTCCTTTCTTAGGTGACTTTCCTGGTGCGCAGCTTCCTGGCTTCCCTCTCCGGCTGGTTTTTCCTGGGTTTTACCTGAAAGATGCCTCTTTGCTGAAAGATGCCTCTTTGCTGTTATCTGAGGTGAACTTCCCCAGTGCACAGCTTCCCGTCTTCCCTCTCCGGCCGGTTTTTCCTGGGTTTTATAAAATATTCAAGATGGTTTTTGCATACTCACTGTCTCAACTGACTTTTCTTGATTCCAATCTCAGGAAGTCTACACCCTCACCACTATGGCTGTTGGTTGCTGTTTCACTGAATCCAATTCATGACTACTTAACTATTCTTTCTTGTTATTTTAAACCAGTGACTACTTTATAGTCCTCATTTGACTTCATCTATTACCTAACATTTGACATAGTTGGTCACTTGTTTCTTCTTAAAACACTTTCTTCATTTTTCCCAGGAAATCACAGTCTCTTTATTTACTTATTATATCTATCAGTGCTAATGTCAGCTATAGTCAAGAAACCAACAATGTATTACACTGGGAAAATCTGCTGGAAATGACTTCTTTAAAATATTAAAGAACAAGGATAACATTTTGAAGACCAAAATGCACCTGACCCAAGACACGATATTTATATATTTTTATTCAACTTTACAAATGTGGAAGTTGTTCAATATTCTTTACCAATACTATAATTCAAAGGCAGTAATTTTTTTCTTCAGGATTCCATATTCATTTTCCAACTTCTGGCAAACAAATAGAATTGACTTGGAAGAAGTGAATCCATAATGCTCCTTAGAAGTTAGAGTTGTAAGAATTTTTCTCAGATGTTTTGGACACATTATTAGAAGCAATCAGTCCCTGGAGAGGGGCATCAGGAATGATTAAAAATGTGTCAATGAAAGAAGATCCTCAATGAGATGGATTAATACTGCAACTGCCACAATGAGCTCAAACCCACTAATGTTTATGAGGATGGTGACAAAATGGGCAAAGATTCATTCAGTTGCTCAAGTGTTTCTTTAAGTAGGAACAGATTTGGCAGCACCTAACAACATATCACTAATGTCTCCAACTCAGCCATCTTTGTGGTCTTCTCATAATGTCACCAGCCTCTTAATAGAGTGATTCAGAGATTTTTCTTGACCTCTTCATCCAGTAAATGGCTCTTTTAATGAGTCTATCAAATAAAATAGCTATAAATACTAAGTCAAAAGCAAACAAATCAAGCTAACAACTCTAGTCCAGATCTCTCCCCTGAATCGTACACACATACATGTACGCACACACGTGAGTGTATATACAATAGAGTTTCTAATATATATCCTGATATTTCCATTCAAATTTTACATTCTCTTAGTCTTCTCTATCTCATTTTACTTGTAATTTTCTCAAGCCATAATCCTTTCAGGCACCTTTAATTTCTTTTTCTAGACTCTACATCCAGCTAGGAATTTTAAACTCTGTATCCAAAGGATCATCTGAATAGAATTACTTTGTACCACCTCCACTACTACCACCCCAGTCCCAGCTCTTGTCATCTCTTGTCTAGATTATCATAATAGCTGCCCAGCTGCTCTTCCAGCTGTCAATTTTGTCCCCTGCAATAAATTCTCAACATATCAGCCACAGACACTTGAATAAAATACATCCTATTCCATTATTCTTTGGCTTAACACAGCCTGATGTTTTTTATCACACTCAAGCAAAGGATAAGGTCTTTACAGTGGTTAACCATGGCCTTTACTCTTCATTTTATTATTTCTCCAACACTATCTTTTACTCTCCTGTTCTGCTTTTGCCTCCCTGGTTCCTTGTTTTCTGACATTCTCTAGCTTCATGTTCTATATCTTGCCATCCCATTTCCCCATGCACCTATTTACTTTATCTGGATAGAACAATGTTTTAGATAAAAGTTTACAAGGCAAATTAGATTCCCCTTTTATAATTCATACACATATAACAACAATTGTTAACCCTCACAATATCTCAGCACTTTTACCTTTTCCAGTCAACCTGCTATTTCTATCTACACAGTTTCCCTTTGTTTTTGTGTTAATCTTGATGGGTTAGAGGCAACCAGGAGTGTCTTCAGTTCCCAGTTACAACTATGTCTTAGGGTGACAGTCTAAGGAGTTCAGTTGACACAGTAAGTCTTGCTCCTCCTGATTTTAGTTTTGTTCTACATTTTTCTCACATTCCAGCTGGGCCTTTAATATGTGTTTAGAAGCACCATTTAGTTCTTCTTGGAATAATTCTATCAATTAGTCTCTTGTTTCCTTCATTTATCATTACTTCAGATAAGAAGGAATCAGTATTTGTATCTTAGCTATCCACTGATAAGCTTTTAAGACTGCAAATGTCACTCACCAAACTAGGACGTAGAATGTTACTCTATTGAAGTAAGTTACACCAATGGGCCCAGCTGCCCCCATGACAAGGATCCTAGACCTTTAATTCTAATAAATGAACCTCACAGAGTATTGGGTATGTCTAGGAAGTACTCACCACTTGGTTTACTATAACATTTTTATATCAAATGTTGTTGTTGTTGTTGTTATGTGCCGTCGAGTCGCCTGCAACTCATAGCGACCCTATG
>NW_006399940.1:3846351-3860428 GCF_000299155.1 Elephantulus edwardii | reverse complement strand
ATGGCACATAACAACAACAACAACAACATGTAACTTCTCATAGACTTCTGCTTGTAATCTGATTTTTTGAAAATTGTTTATATTATAGTATTTGCCATGGTACATCTTTCACATCTTTCAGTGACTTCATTTACCTTAGTACAGTTGTTCTGACTTTCATTATATGCTGCCTTTCATATCACCAGAATTTGAACAAAACTACTAATCAGGTGCCTCTAGAAACTGTATAAACTTTTATAAATGAGAATAGTTTTAGAAAAGCTTCAGGCCTTTTGTTCATAGGGTCATTATGAGTCATGCTCGACTTGACAGCAATAAACAACAAGAGCAACAACTAATAAGGAGTGTTGGTTACTAATTTTTTCCATAGTAGGGATTCTGATGAATTTTTTTCCCTAGGTTATGTGTTCTCTTTCTACATTTTACTTTTTTTTGTAGTCTTTAGTGAGCACAGCATTTAAATTTTAGGAGTTCCCTGTTTTCTAGTTTATCTTCTGTTCATAGTATCTATTTTAAATCTTTTCTCCAACGTTATCTAATAAAAAATATTTCCCTGCTTATTTTATTTACAAATTTTATCACATTCTGACTATAAAAAGTTCTTTCCATAGTAAACTTATTAAGTTCTAACTTACCACATAGACTTACTTTTTAAATTATTACTTTTCATTAAAATAAGAGTTCTGTGGTATCAGAAATTTTTGCCTATTTTATGCACTGCTGCAAATACCTAGACAATTTTGCCTAATGTGCATTTGGTGCTAACCTCTATTATAAAAAAATCCCAAGATAAATATGTTTAATCTATATAAACAATAAAATAAAATCTATTATTTAAAGAAATAAAATACATTAAAAAGTTTAGTATAGAGCGATTGTTGCCTAGTCCTATGGAGTCCACTCTAATTTGCAGTATAGAGTAGGATATAAAATTGTAAGTGGGAATCAATCTTAAATGAAACAGGAAATGGTTGTTGAATCATGGAGAATTAAAAATCACAATTTTTCAATCTTAATTTCTGATTTTTTATGCAATATTCAGAAATAAGAGGAATATGACACTAAGTTGAGATTGTTTATTCATATGTTATAAAAATTATAAGAAGCAGACTTTATATGGCCCCTTTTTTGCCAAACTTCTCAACCACTATGAATGCTGCAAAGTAATTTAAATAGGAAAAAGGGATACAATGAAGTTTGTGCTCCAATACCAGGTTTCACAGTACAGTGTAGCACAAATACTGGGCCTGAAGTCACTATCAATTTAGGTTCACTTGGGAAATCAATCAAAGACATGGCTTTGCAATTTTTTTATGAATATCGCACTCAAGGATAATAACGTGCTAACACAATTGCAGAGATAATTGGAATGTTGTATTCAGCTAGAGATTTCATTGCAAGCTCATTACAGTCTGCAAACAATATTTACAATTTCTCATGGTTTGTTTTTTTTTTTTGTAAAATGCTTAACTACTCACCTGCTATAATATATAATAGAAAATGAAAAAATAAAAAGATGTGCACCTGGTTTATTTAAATGACAAATTCTTATTCATGATTTCATGAATAAGCACTGGAAAGGTAAACAGAAATTAAGTGGTTAATGAAAAAATAATGACTATAGGCCATTTGCTTTCACAAAACTCTCAAGTTATCATTATCAAAATAAAATAATTGAAAATAATCTCAAAACGATATAAGGATTTTAGTCTATGAATATTTTTTCAGTAAATTTGCATGTAAACTATCTGCCATTCATTTACCATAACATTTCCATTATTATTTCTAAAACTAAACAAGATACAACTCTGCCATGTCAGCATTAAGATGTATAACAAACAATTATAAAATATATAGCAAAAAACTATGTTGTAATAGACAAGGTATCTCTTCAATTTCTGGGACCTTATTTTGTCAATCCTTCAGCTGCAGCTGGAACTCTTTCCTTCCTTACCACTGGCTTTTGATCATATGGTATTTGTTTCCTGACATATTTCACTGTTGGCCAGTTCACAGTTTTTGATACAATGATTCTATATATGTCCTCAATTTTCTTGATGTGCTTCCTAGATCATTCAAAATTTTCCTCAAAGTATTTCTAAATATTGCAACTTGAGGCTTGTATTTGTTTTTCCAGTACTTTCAGTTTGATAAATGCTGATAAAGTCCTCCCTTTTTATTCTCCAATTCTAGGTCTGCATATTCCTCCAGAAATGTGGAGAACAGTGCCTGGTCAACCAACTGGAAGACATGCATATTTATCCCCCTTCCCAAGAAAGGTAATCCAGCAGCATATGGACATTATCAGACAATATAATTAATGCCATATGCAAAATACTGCTGCAGATTATTCAGTGATGTCTAGAACAGTGCATAGACAGAGAACTACCAGAATTTTAAAGCTGAATTCAGAAGAGAACATGAAACCAGGAATTTCACTAGTGATATCACATAGACTCTGGATGAAAGCAAAGAACACCAGAAGAATGTATATTTGTTATTTAATGATTACGCAAAGGCATTTGACTGTGAATCATAACAAATTAGGGCTAATATTGAGAAGAGTAAGAATCCAAGAGCACTTGATTGTGCTCTTGGAAATCCTGTATCTAGACCAAGAAACTGTGTGTGAACAGAGCAAGGAAGTACTATTGTTGTTATGTGCCATCAAATTACCTGTAACTCATAGAGACCCTGGGCCTATATAGTTAACATTAAGAAAGTAGTGTGACAGGATTGTATTCTTTTTCTATACCTAGGCAATATGCATGCTCAGCAAATTATTGGAGAAGCTGTTCTCTATGAAGAAGAATATGCCATCAGGATTGGAGAAAGAAAAGACTCATCAATACCTTCTAGTATGTCAATACCACAACCCTGCTTGATGAAAAGTGAGGAATACTTGAAATACTTGTTGCAGAAGATCAAACACTGCAGCCTTTATTATGAACTACATCTGAACATCAAGAAAACACAAATCTTCACCACTCAATAGATAGACAACATCATGATGTACAGAAAAAGAATTGAGACTGTTAATGACTTCATATTACTTGGTCCACAAGTAATACACTTGGTACTCGCAGTCACGAGATCAGAAGCTGTATTAAACTGGGAGAGTTTGCAGTCAGTGCCCTCTCCAAATATTAAGAAACAATTATGTGAGTTTGGGGACTAAAGTGTACTTGTTTGAAAAGGTCATGGTCTTTGCAATCACTTGCTATACGATTGAGAGCTGGACAATTAATAAGAATGACAAAAGAAATTATGCCTTTTACCTCTGGTGTTGAATAACAGTACTGAATATCCCATGGACTATCCATAGAACAAACATAGATATGTCTTGGAGAAGATGCAGCCAGAGTGCTCCTTGGAGGCAAGTATGGTTAGGCTTCATCTCATACTTTGGGCAGGTTGCTAGAAGAGTTATTCCTTAGAGAAGGACATCATACTTGGAATTGGGGTTGGTAGGAACCACCAAAGGAGAGGAAGACCCTTAAACAGGTAGATTGATACAGTGACAGTCACAATAGGGTCAGGGGTGTCTGAGATGGTGAGGTTGGCACAGGATAGAACAATTGTCCATATGATCGCTATGAATCATACTTAGGGGCACATAACAATGACAATAATACATAAGGACTTTGATGGTCTTCTTATGCATAGTCAAGCCAGAGCCGACTAATAGCCGAGCTGCCTGTAAGTTTTCAGAGTCTGTAAATCAAGCAGGAGAAGTCTGCATATCTTTCTTCCTTGGAGCTGCTTGTGAATTCAAAACATATGACTTTGGGTTGGCAACACAACTCCTTATCATTTGGCTATGAGAGTTCCTGAGACAAGGACTTTATTATTTCCACTGACAATTGTAGCTCCTTTGTGTATCTCTTTTAAGTAGGTGCTGATTTAAGGTCTGACCAATAAAATATATTAAAGGTACCACACTGAAATTTTAAAAGGAAGGCTACAAGAGAGAGAGAAAGCAAGTGAGAGAGAGAGACACGGGTACAGTGCTAGAGAAAGTGAGAGAATTGTGACATAGTTACTGAGGGATTTCAAGGTCAGTGCTTCAGATTTCCAGGAGAATGATGAGGTAGTCTGCTCCCATCAAGGTTTATAATATCAGAAACTCTGTGGGTGGTCTCTAAGAGTTGAAAGGTTGACATTTACTACAGAGCAATGAGTTGGAGTTGGCTCTGTGTGTGTGTGTGTGTATGCGTGCATGTGTCTCATAGTGCAGGATTTCTGCCATAAAAGTCAAGAGATAAAGTTATATGATAATAAATATTTTAATATCATCATATAAGAAGCAGCTAACATTTGTGTGGATCTTGCCAATATAGAAAAGATTTTAATGCAATATTTTATTAAAATATTCTTTGTACTCCTCGCCAAAAAGGAAAAAAAAAACCCAAAAATAACAGGTATTTTTTTTTCACTTTATTTGTGTTTTACAGAGCCAAAAACTGACTTAGAAACTTGATAATACTTCATATTCATTGAACATTCTTTATTTTCTAAGATCTGTGGATATATACACATATATAATGTAGATATATTAATAAATATATAAATAACAAATGTTCAATGGATATGAAGTATGATTATAAACTTAATATATATAAAATATTATTTAATTCTCACTATGTCCCAGTAAACTGATATTTTACCACTCATATTTAGTAATTTGTTTTAATAACTTTTAGACTATCTGCTACATAATAATACAAGAATATGGCAAAGATCATCTCCAATTTACATGTCTCTTGAAACTAAACATTCTTTAAGGCTAGTGCACCATACAAATTTAAAAACTTGAAAACAATGAAAAAAATTATGTCACTGTGTCAGGAACAATTCATAGCTGACACTGGGGTTTCAGGAACTGCAAAACACAGGGAGAGGCTGCCCATCTTTCTCCTAAGGAGTCACTGCTGGATTCAAACCACCAGAAAAGCACCGCCTTTGGGTTACTAGCACAGCTCCCTATCAACTAGGCTACCAGAGAGTCCTAACTGAAATGTTACACGGGATGATCCAACTTTTTTTGACATAAATATTCTTTAAGATATTTTGCAGTTACTATAGTGTATATCACTTTGAATTTTGAAATTGGGATAATGAAATGACTAATAAAGACTTTCTGTTAAAAAGATACAATTTTACCATTTATTGACAGGGAGATGAAATGTTTCCTGTATAGCTAGGAAAATAGTAGTTAAATTCTGAAAAAATATGACCATTACAAATTTAAATACCAATAGAGGAAAGAAAAGAAATAATAATTCTCAGGTTTAAGAAATTTATTTTGAGTTGATACAAACTCATTATATTTTACTTCATAGAAAGCAGCTCTGTGACTTCTATGCTGTGATACAGATTTAATTTCATTTAAAACTTTCTTGCATTTACAAGGTCTAAGGTAACAGATCATTTCAGTATTTATTCTTAATTAGCCTTTTAGTACAAAAGACCCAACTGTGAATTAGACATATAATTCTGAAATTAAGAGAACAACAATTAGACAGGGTTTTCTCTTAAGAGTCAAGTGAGGATGTTTGCTGCTGTTGTTGTTGTTGAGACCATAGAGTTGGAACAGACACATAACTGACTCTCCGGCAGGGTTTCAGAGGTAGTTAATCACAAGGGAGAAGATTGCCTATCCTCCTGAGAAGCTAGTTGGTGGCCTCAAACCATATGCCTTCAGAATTGCAGTGCAGCATCTTGCCACTAGGCCACCAGAGCTCGCTAGTAAGGATGGTTGTTGTTAAATGCCATCAAGTCATAGGCGACTCATAGCGACACTATGAACGAAAACCTGAACATTGTATAACTTTCTTCGTTTCTCCAAGTTCATAGGTTTTCCAGAGGCAAGCTATTTCGGAAGTGGATGCCACCCTTGCTTCCAAGCTAGAGAAGAAAATACTTTTGATAGCTTACTATATAAACAATTGAAATGTTTCAATAAACAGCTGCAACACTTTGAGTATTAAATGACACTTGACCTAAACCATTTTATATTTAACCATATCACATGCATGCAAATACTGGACAATGACTTGAGAAAGCTCAAAAAAAGTTCACCCCATTTCCGTCATAATGTTGATAAAGAATACTGAATGTATTATAGACTATTTGATGAAAGAACTGTCTGATGAAATATGTCTTGAAAAAAAAATAGCCCCTAAGAAGAGAGGATGATACAACTTGATCTTACATACTTTGGACATGCTATCAGGAGACACTAATCCTCAGAAAAGTACATCATGAGGGTCAGAGAGAAAAAGAAAGGTCCTGCCTCAAAGAGACGGACTATTGTAATGGTTGCAACAGTAGGTTCAAAACCAGGGATGATTACATAAATGACACATGACTGGCAATGTTTTGTTCTGTTGTACAAAGGGTTGCTATGTGTCAGAACTAATATGGGGACACTGAAGAAAAACTCATTGTTATACGTCATGCAGATGACCCAACCCTGCTTGCTGAAACTATAGAAGACATGAAGTGCTTACAGCAGAAGGTAAAGGACTATAGATTGAAGTTCAGCATCAAGAAGACAAAGATTCTCACTACTGGGCCAACTGGCTGCACCATGATACCATGATAGATGGAGAAGACATTGAGGTTGTTAACAATTACAGGTTGTTTGTCTCTATAATCAATACTTTTAAAACCAGCAGTCAGGAAATCAAAAGATGAATTGCATTGGGGAAATCTCCTATCAGAGACTTCTCCAGATTACTGAAAAGCCATGATGTCAGTCAAGAGATTTAAGTGTGTCTAACCCAGGCCATAGTCTCTGCAATTAATAGTTAGGTATCAGAGGGCTGGACAATGACTAAGGATGACAGTTGAAGAATCAATGCCTTTAAGCTGTGGTGGTGGAGAAGAGTCTTGAACATACCATTGACTACCAAGAAAACAAACAGGATTGTGTTAGACAAAGTGAAACCAAGTTTCTCCTTGGAGAATAGGATTTTGAAGCTCCATCTCACATACTTTGGGCATGTGGCCTGGGAAAACCAGTCTTAGAGAAGGACATCTTTCTTGAAGAGTGGAGGGACAGCACAGGAGAGGAAGACCTCATATGAAAGAAATTGATCCAATAAATGAGGCAATGAATGGGGCTTGGTGTGTTGGAATTAGTGAGATTTGCTCAGGATAGGGTAGGGTTGAGAGCTGCTGTACAATGGGTCATTATGGGTCGCAGGCGACTAGACAGCACATAACAACAGCACCAATTACATAACATATTCAAGGTAATTTAAGTATTTTTTTCTTTCCTATAATGACTGTGTCAGGTAAATGTATTCTCCATGTTACAGATGAGGAAACTAAGCCTGAGAAGAACAGCTAGAAGAACCTATCAGTCATACAGCTGACTGCAGATAGATTCCATATATATATACATACACACACATATACATATACATATACATATACATATATATATCTCAAGAGTCTTTACTTTCGTTTTTTATTTTAATAGTGTGATTTCTATAAAAACAGAAGTGTATGCTTTATCTGCTCTACAATCTAAGGTAATACTAATTCTGAACTTCTAAAAGAATTAAAACGGAAGTGAAAAGAATCTTCTGCATAATTACCTTACCTCTCTGTTACATACGGTTATTTTAGAAAAAAATAATGAGAACAATAGTGAACAATGAGAGATTTTTACTGAGTGGTAGATACTAAAAAATGATGTCTAATTTTTCCCTGGAGTAAATTACCAAAAGCTTTTAAATCGATGCACACGAAATTAGCTCAAAGAAAATACAAATGACAATAACAATGCCAGTCTCTCCATAGCTTCTTGCTTTCTATATTCATGACAATTTGTCACTGGCTAGCAAAACCTAGTAAGAGTTGTGTATGTAGGTGGTTTCCCCTCCATTTAGATGATTACATCCTTAACAGCATTGTGACTGAAGAGCATGCCTTTAAAGATATCCACCTATTGCTTATTAAGTGCACATTTCCATATGTGAAAAAGCATCAGTAGCACTAAGACTGACAAGATAAGTGATGGCTACACAGGCAACAAAAATTACTATACCTCTTCATTGTTTGCTTCAATTTATTGGTACAGCAGGAATGTGTCGGCTCTTATGGAAAGTAGTGCTTTTGTGAGGTTTAGATTAACCTATATCATCACACTTTTCCCATCATCATTACACAAGGCAGTTAAGTAAACAGATACACTAGGGCTTGGTGTTGTCTGCAGAAATTTACTGCCACAGAAAATCAGATAGCTATCTCATTTCTCTTGCTTTCTCAGAGTGACTGGAGTGACAACAACATGATGCAAAACCACTAAGTTGCCAGAGTAATTCATTCTCAAAAAATATTTATTATGCATCTATCTTACATTTGGCAAACTCTGTACTATTCACAAGTGAATATAACTAAGGTAAGAGAAGTATGCCCTCTAAATTCTTATAGTGAATCTAGAAGATAAAAAGAATACTATTATGAATTGATAATTTAAAATTCTTTTCTTATCAAAGTTATCCATAAAAGTAACAGGGAAAATAAACTTTATTAACTACATTCATACTAATGCTATTATTTGATATGACATATAATTTCTGTCAATAAAAGTCAGTGTGCTCAGCCTAGTACTGTGCTTGTGTGTCTGTGTGTGTGGGTGGTGTGTGTGTCTGCTGGAAATTTTGAGGGGATTCAGTGTAAAGATAGATGGCTAGTCTGTGGCTACTCAAAGTCCTTTATTTTTTGTGATTCTAAGACTATTGTAGGTTAGAACAAATAGCTTTGTGCAAGTCAAGAAAAATATGAAATGAATAAAAGAATGATTTTTGCATTAAGGAAAATGAAAGCTACCCCAAGATAAATGGTAATTGTCTTTTAAAAGACTTTCAGGAAGGTTTTTATTGCCAGTGAATTGTGATGATTGATCCAAATGAAGCTGACTGTGAGCCATGCGATGCTTTATGTCAGGCTAACTAATACATTTTCATTTATTCAATAGGCTAGCAATCCATGCTATTAACAGTTGTTAATACCCTGGCTTAACTGAGGCTAGAAGACAAAGAAGCTGTTTATGGGGAAAAAAGAGATATCATACACGTAGGGTGAGGTTTTATTCATGTTTTAGAACCCAAAGTCTGTTTTGTTTATTTTAAATTAATAAAATCATGCACAATAGTATTTTAATAACATTTTTTTAAAAAAAATCACAGTTGTTTTTCTGACCTGTGAGTGGTACTCACAGCATGAACTGTCTCTCCCTTCCACAATCTCTTATGTATTTGGGATTCTGGCTGGATTGCTAATTTTGCAGTTTTCAGATTTGCAATCACCACCATGGATATGGCTAAAACAGTACTAATATTGTATAAAAAATACCGTACAGAAATGTATAGAAGCTTTCAATGAAGCTTGAATATAACAATATTGTAAAAGTTTTTCAGGCTTTTTAACCCTTGTTTATTAATTATGCATTTCTCAAATATTATGTTCTTTAAAAAGTACATGCCTAGGCCTAAATATGAAGATGAACTTTCAATGACATTCTGGAGGCTTTTAACAACAGGCACAGTGATAAAAGAGGCTGCCACAGATTTTGTGGAATATTTCATAGAGACTTCAGATAGTGACTACTAAGGTACTCTGAGGAAATACTAACACCAGGTCCTGTATCAATGGTTTCTTAATTATCTCCTAGAAACTATGTAATTTTTCTTATTTTTGCAGCAGTACCTATGGAATAGTTTTATCATTTAGAGTTAGTATTGAGGTAATTGTTGTTGTTGTTGGCATGTGCCGTCAAGTCACCTGAAACTTTTGGCACCTCTAAGTGTACAACAGCTCTGAAGCCTGCCTTGTCCTGAACCAGTCTTACTTTGACACACCTACCTCCATTACCCCATTGATGAATCAATCCATCCCATCTTTAGCCTTCCTCTACTGCAGTATCCCTCTACCCTTCTGAGAATGATGTCCTTCTCCAAGGACTGGTCCCTCCTGGTCACGTGCCCAAAGTATGTGAGATGGAGCTTCATAATCCTAGCCTCTAAGGAAAAATTTTATTTCACCCTCTCCAAGACAGACTTATTTGTTTCCTTGGCAGTCCATGATATGTTCAGGACTCATCTCCAGCACAACAATTTAAAAGCATCAAATATTTTTCTGTCATCCTTAGTCATTGTCCAGCTCTCTGGCACATAGCAAGTAATTGCAAAGACCATGGCCTGGATCAAGTGCATCTTAGTCTCTAGAATGATGTTGCTTTTCAGCACTCTAGAGAGGTCCCTGGCATCAGATTTGCCAGTCTTTTTTTGTTTTTGTCTTTTGATTTCCTTACTGTTGGTGCCAAAAGTTTTGATTATGGAGCCAAGCAAGTTGTAATTGTTAACAATCTCAATCGCTTCTCCATCTATCATGGTGCTAACAGAGGGCCAGAGATAGAGGGAATTGTTGTTGTTGTTAGGTGCCGTTGAGGCATGTGCGACTCATTGCAACCCTATGTACAACAACCCTAAACTCTGCTCTGTTTTGTGCCAATCGCACTGTCTCTGACACTCCCATCCCGATTACCCCAGACACTGAATCAATCCACCTCATAGAGGGCCTTCCCCTCCAGTGCTGTCCCTCCACCCTCCAAAGCATGATGTCCTTCTCCAAGGACAGTCTCTTCCTATAACATGTCCAAAGTATGTTAAACAGAGCCTCAGAATCCTTGCCTCCAAAGAGCCACCTGGTTTGAACTTTTCCAGGATGAATCTGTTTGTTTTCCTAGCAGTCCATGGTACTCTTGATACTCTTCCGCAGCACCACAGCTCAAAGGTATCAATTCTCCTTCTGTCCTCCTTGGTCATTGTTCAACTCTCTGATGCATAAAAAGTGATTGCAAAGGCCTGTATCAGACACACCTTAGTCTCCAGAGAGATACCATTGCTCTTCAGTACTTTGGAGAGGTCCCTAACAGCAGACTTTCCCATAGCAATGCACCTTTTAATTTCCTGCCTACTGGTGCCAAGAGTGTTGACTGTGGAGCCAAGCAAACTAAAGCTGTGAACAATCTCAATCTCTTCACCATCCATCCTGATGCTTCCAATTGGTCCAGTGGTGAGAATCTTTGTCTTCTTGGCATTGAGCCTCAATCCTTATTGGAGGCTGCAGTCCTTGACCCTCTGCAGCAGGTGCTTCTGGTCCTCCTCAGTTTCAGCAAGCAGGGTTGTGTCGTCTGAATAACGCAGATTGTTGATAGATCTTCCACCAATCCTGACCCCACATTTCTCCTCATAGAGCCCAGCCTCCCTGATAATCTGTTCTGCATACAGGTTGAAAAGGTATGGAGATAGGATGCATCCCTGGCGTACGCCCTTCCCAATTTTGAACCATGCAGTGTTCCTGTGCTCTGTTCTGACAACTGCCTCCTGGCCCAAGTATAGGTTTGGCATTAGAACGATCAAGTGTTCTGAGATTCCCATTCTTCTCAGAGTCAGCCACAGTTTGTTATGATGCACACAGTCAAATGCCTTTGCATAGTCAATGAAACACAGATATACATTCCTCTGGTATTCCCTGCTTTCAGCTAAGGTCCCTCTAACATCAGCTACAATATCCCTAGTACCATGACCCCTTCTAAACTCAGCCTGGACTTCTGGCAGTTCTCTGCTGTTCCAGTCGTTTTTGGATAATCTTCAGTAGAATCTTGCTTGCATGTGAAATCAATGAGATTGTTCTATAGTTTCCACACTCTGTTGGGTCACCTTTCTTTGGGATGGGAACAAATATTATCTTAGAAAATCCAAATTTCTTTCTTAGAAGACAAAGCTAATTTCCTTTCTCCATTTGGTAAACTTATCTGATGCTGTTGATTTTTTTCTCTTCTTTCAGTTTTCACCACCAATATAATATTCTGGGAGAAACATTTCTAGATAACTTTTCTGTAATGGTAATTATACTCTCTCTCCAAGTCAAAGGTTATATCTCTTTACTGTAATTTATTTTCTTGACAGTACTTATACTAGTTTAAATTTCCATCTTTATATCCATTCACTTGCGAATAGTGTTTTCTTTCTCCTCTATTCCATCACTGGCTGATAAGTCCTTTCTTTCCCTTTTTCTCTTAGAGGATAGAGTAAATGCAGTCGTTCACTACCACAAATTATGCAGTTGAGGTTCCCACATTTGAGAAAATTGCGGAGATCAGCACACCCGGAGTGCAATGGGTGGGCCTCATTTTGGAAAAAGCACCTTCATGAGCATGGTAAGGCAAACATTTTAAATCTATTCATTGTTACATCCTCAACTTTCTGAAAAGGATTTCTAAACTCTTAACACTCAGTAGTTGCCTCTATCAAGTGAATGTATGAATTAACAAATGAATACATTCATGAAAGGATTAGAGTCAGGATATAGGTCAGAGTTTTTGATGAAATAATAATAGTTTTATTAACCCATAGTATTTGTAGACCAAATCAGAAGATTCTGGTTAGTAGATGTTGTGGTTTCTTGCATGTGCATAACTGGTATCTCTCCAGAACAAAATTCTGTCACTCAATCACTCTTTTTAATCAATATCCTCACTTTCACATTGTTTTATAAGCCTGTTTTTTTCTAACTTTCAGTTTATCATATAATTGAAGGCAACCAGAGATTTTTCTTAAATTTAAACTCACTTGAAAGTTTTAAGAGGCTTAACCTATTAGCATTTCCTGAAATATTTGCATTTTAATAGAGGAACTTTGAAAGTAATTTCTAGAATGACATGTGTGCACATTCATATTCCCATTCTCTCTCTCTCTCTCTCTGGAACTTTTAAGTAGAACTGGGAGGAAATTTGTGGAAGTGCATATCTGTACACGGGTGAAATGACCAGATGTTTCAAGAGGATAGTTCCCATGTTTCTAAAGAACGTGAAAGTCAATACATAGAAATAGCAGAGTTTTGCATGCTAATGAATATATAACATTATTACCTTCTTTTGCAGTACTGTGCCTATACCTTAGGTCTCTAAACTCTTAATAAGAGCTCAGTTAGCTCAGGGGAAATGTTGTATTCATAAAGTATCATACTGGACACTTTGTGAGAGCCACCTACTATTTTTTGCCTGATTTGTAGACTTTGCTGTTTATTAGTTTCATAAGAAATTGGAAAAGCTATTTCTGCAGGTGTCTGAGACTGATATCTCATTACTTGTCTCCCTGCTTCTTCTCTCAAGCTCTTTGTAATAGTCAACTACTTTGAATTTATTAACACTGTCTTTAGATCTCAAATTCAAGTGTGATCTATTCTCTGAGCACCATGGTACATACTCAGATCACCTAAAATCATCTTTATAATTCTTTAACTTTATTTAGGCCATCAAGCCATTGACACTATGAATTCTTCACTGTCCATCAAGATTAGCTCATCATGTCTTTTATTTTCTTTTTATTCAAATGGAATCTCAAAACACAATACTTACCTTGTAAAAAAAAAAAATCTCAATTCCTCAATTCCAGCTATCTTTTGTCATATATTCATTGATAAAACACAGTTGTTGTTGTTATGTGCCTTTGAGTCGCTTGCGACTCACAGTGACCCTATGTACAACAGCCTAAACTCTGCTCTGTCCTGTGCCAATCGCACCATCTCCAATACACCCATCCCAATTACCCCAGTCACTGAGTCAATCCACCTCATAGAGGGCCTTCCCTTCCTGCGCTGGCCCTCTACCCTCCCAAGCATGATATCCTTCTCCAAGGACAAGTTTCTCCTTACAACATGTCCAAAGTATGTTAGACAGAGCCTCAGAATCCTTTCCTCCAAAGAGCTACCCAGTTTAACCCTTTCCAGGATGAATCTGTTTGTTTTTCTAGCAGTCCATGATACTCCCGATACTCTTCTCCAGCACCACAGCTCAAAGGCATCAATTCTCTATCCTTTTTGGTCATTGTCCAACTCTCTGATGCATAACAAGGGATAGCAAAGACCAGTGGCCTGTATCAGATGCACCTTAGTCTCCAGACAGACACCAATGCTCTTCAGTACTTTGGAGAGGTCCCTAACAGCAGACTTTCCCATAGCAATGCGCCTTTTAATTTCTTGGCTACTGGTGCCAAGA
>NW_006399940.1:3811656-3846112 GCF_000299155.1 Elephantulus edwardii | reverse complement strand
TTCTTCTGGTTTACCCTGCTTTCAGCCAAGATCCATCTATAACATCAGCTACAATATCCCTAGTACCACGACCCCTTCTAAACCTAGCTTAGACTTCTGGGAGTTCTCTGCTGATGTGCTGTTCCAGTCGGTTTTGGATAATCTTCAGTAGAATCATACTTGTAGTTCAATAAAATCCAGGGTTCTGCTTACTTATTTATTCAATGTGTGGTCTAAATTTAAAGTCATGATAACAAAAAAATGTAATGAAAAGAATATTTGCAATCACCATTTATTTCCTTACTAGGCTAGTTTTGCTATCTTGAAAAATGTATATATTTTATCTCAAACACTTTATTTACACCCTTTCCATCCACCTGTCTTCACTCACTTAAGCAAGCACACTTGTTTCATAGGTCAGGCAGAAACACTCTCCTCTTCTCACTCACAAATCAAGCAATTCATTAGCATTGGTATGTACATTCTCTAGCGGAGTTTTCATTTCTCTGTAAATATCATTAGGATCTCTTATTTTAAAAAACCAAAACCTTCTTGACTCCAGTTCCTTTCCACTTGCCTCTAATCCCTTAATTTGTTTTCATGGCAAATTTCAGAATTTCCTTAATGTGCATTGTCTCCTCTACCTACTGCATTAAGTTTCTACTTTTCCCACTCAAGTAGAGGCTCTACATCTGTAAGTTACCAGGCATCCATGTTTCCCCAAGGAGATAAACTTCCTCCACTCTATGTCAAGAAAAGACTTGTGTTAAAGCCAGAAGGTGTGGTAGACAGATTGCCTCCAGCTGGCCGCTTTTTCATGGCTAGCATCAATTACCAAGAACACCCCTCAAGCAGCACATATTCAGTGATTGAGCAAGGTGGAAGAAAACAGTCCAGTATCATTCAAGTCAGCATGGGATTATAATGAAAGGTTATTTAGGTCCTCTACTTCGGAAAGGTAGGCTAAAACTTTATTAAGTGTTTGCCAGTTTGATACCTTCCCTTCAAAGACATTATTGTCAAAAGCTAATCAACATCTGGCAGCCTAAACTCTGCTTCCGTAGAGCACAACTTCTGACAGTGAGTCTAGTATTAGTTCAAGAAATCGGACCATACGAGGTTTGATTTTAGAGCTGGATCATGTTCATAGGGTGACTATGAGTCATTCTCAACTTGACAGCACCTCACAACCATAACAACAATATCTTATTTCCAACCTTCACTTCCCTTCCCAACACCACGTCTAAAACTATGACAAAGTCACAGAACAATACAAATACAAATGACGTAGACAGGCTACCCTTGGCAAGGGAAAACACTGTGTATCCTAGAGAAACTATGAGGCCCACATAACATGAACTAACTTGTATCAAGGAGTCCATGTGTGGCTGGAGGGTCATCAGGGGCTGGAATATGATATTGTAAAGGGAACATTTACTGACTTTGTAATGTGGTCCTAGTTAAAGAATTTTACATACTAGCAAGAATTCTTCCCATAAGATTTGTGAACTTTCTGCTATAATAGCTTTTAGAGATATGAGAGAAGTGATTTGAATCTCAGAAAAGCCACATTGCCATGGAATATTTTAGAGGAGTGAGGCATAAGGCTCAGGGAAGCCTAGAATAGCTATTATACGTCATCTGGAATAACCTGCAGGTGGTTAGGCTCTGTGTAAAAACCAAAAGACTAAAAACATAACAACAACAACAGCAAAAGACCAGAAGACATACCATTCACCAAAGCCATGAGAAACATCTTGAATGGAAGGGCACAAGCATCAATTAAAATTGAACGGTAGTTCTCTTTTGAAGACCAGGATGAAAATGTGAAAAGGTTGATATGCATCTTGGCTGACACAAATTAATGTGATTATAGTAACTCAGATAATCAGATTGAATGACACTGATTATCTTGCAGAAGCCAGAGGTTTGCAATTTTTATGATGAGCAGTAATATCAAAGTATCGGAGAAGAAAATTGGACCCACAGAGAGTTATGCAGATGTTAATAGAACATAGTAGTCCCAGAAGCAAACTAAACAGTTTGTCTATCCAATCTTGACTTGCAAAGAAGTCAAGGTTAGATGACTAGAAAGATGAAGACATCTGCAGTGATAAAAATTCATGATTCTTTGCCCACAAACTAGACTGGAGCTAGTTTTCAGAAGCAAAACCCATAGATCAAATATGCCCACATTTCCAGAGGAAAGACTTTGCAATTATGTGGTAAATTTATCAGTACCATTTGCCATACAGTTAATTCTGGAAGCCTCATTTGTTTTAGAGGACTGTCCTCCAGAAGATTTTCATGTCTATGACGCCTGGAAAGCAGACTGTCAGTATTTCTTCCAAGGTACATCTGGGTGTGCTTGACCGTCCAAATTTTCAATTAGTAGAGAATGCTCATATCTTCATACTATCCCAGATGTCTATGGCAAGTATACATGGGTAATTATTCCTCTACGTCTTCCTCAAAATGATTATGCCATTTATTTGGGTAAATCAAACACCCTGATGTTTTGAAGGTTGGAAATCAAGGGTTTGAATTGATAGTGCTATCTAAAGCTCCTAAGATCATGATAGTTTCTCTGTCACAAATAGAATAAAGAAGGGTAGAGTCATGGTCAATATCCACATAATACTGTGTCTGCTATTGACCATTGCTCTTACCTTTGAATGCATAATCAGAAATGTCATACTTGGATATCTGCACAGGAATTGATTGGGTGCTTTGGTCACGGGGGCAAGAGCTATCATACTGAGTAAGGCCTCTGAATCTTCCCCCAAAGATACAAAATCAAAAAGATTACTAAATCTCAGGTATAGGAAAGAGAGTTGGAGATTTGTATCCCCCTTATTTATCTAAAGGATGAAAGTATATTTGTTCTCATAATATCACTATGTAATTCAAAAGTCTGAGCTCTGAGAAAAAAGATGACCCATAGAAGATAACTACAAGCTCAATTCAGGAATAGTCCCTTTGCAGCTGCCATGCCAGATGTAGTATATTTGCTAGAACAGATTAATATGGCCCCAGGAATTTGGTATGAAGCCATTGTCCTAGCAAATGTGTTCTTTTCTATTAAAATCAGGAAAGAGGATAAAAAATGACACTGCTCCTCATGGACGGGACAACAATATTAACTTAGAGTTTCACCCTGGGGTTACGTTACTTTTCTCCTCTCTGTCATTATATACAGTCTGAAGAGATCTGGGCCATCTGGCTGTCCATAGAACTTCACATTAATCCTCTACATGGGTGGTATTTTACTGATAAGGTTTTAGTTTGAGCAGACTCCAGAGAAGAAAGGGTCTCTTCAGCCTTGGAGTTTGCAATTGGGCTTTGCTTGTGTGGTTGGAGGTACCAGTGATGAGAATAAATGTCACAGAGAGTTTATAGCAAGAACCAGTGCAATAATCAAAATGTAGGCACCTGGAGTTCCCAAGATAGGAAATGCTACTAACAATGAGAATAAAATACGCAAGACTGATAACACAATTACAAAATCAACCAATTACATGGACAGAATTTTCACAGAGTAAGATAATCAGGTGGCCAACAGACACAGGATGAAATGCTCAAAAATCATTGGAAATAAGAGAGATGAAAATTATAACCACAATGAGATACCATCTCACTCAAGTATCAGAGGCAAAGTTTAACAGAAAATCAAATAATATATGTTGGAGAGAAAGTGGTGAGTTGGGAACACTTCTACATTGTTGGTGGGATTGTAAAATGGTATAACTACTTTAGAAGGTAGTTTGGCTTCCTCAAAAAAGCCGAACATAGAAACTCCATATAACCCAGCTATTCTACTGCTTGGAATGTACTCTGAGAAAATAAGAACAGAGGCACAAACAGAGATTTGTATACCAGTATTGATAGCAGTGTTATTCACCATTGCAAAAACATGGAAACAACTCAAATGTCCAGCCACAATCGAATAGATTGAGAAATTATGGTACATTCATAAGATGGAATACTATGTAACAAGCAGGAGCAATGATTTTGAAAATTACTACCTAACATGGGAGGGACTGGAGAGCTTTATGCTGAGTGACCTCCGTCCCATAAGGACAAATACTGTGTAAGATCATTATTGTAGAACAAGTATGAGGATCCAAGGGTGAGAAGGTGGGAGCAGAGGTGTGAGGATGGGGAGATCACACAATTTGATGAGTAGGGGACGTGGGAATGATCTGGTATGACAAACAATGTATATAAACTTAGTAAATACCAATACTTATTTTTCAAAAATGACATGTTGCATTTGTGGGGAAAAAAACACCAAAATATGAACTGGGGTGGGGATAGGGAGGAAAATGTGCATCAATCAATGAATGAAAACCCAACTTTTCTGTCAACTTTTGTTCACATCACAATTATAAAAAGGAAAATGAAATTAAAAAAATATAACAACAGTTGTGCTACTGAGCCCAGCCAGACAAAGAGAACTTTTATACGCCAATTGATGATTAGAAGAAATTATTCATCATAAATTTGTTCTTGGAAGACATCTTAAATTATAAAAAAATAATATTGTTGAAAGTCCTCCTCCCCAGTCATCACAGGTATATCAGAAGTCACACATTTGGGAATGGGGTCTAAGGAAGACCAGAGACACAAACCTGTTGCATGATCAATTATCCCAGAGATCCATAGCACCCAATAGCATGGCACCAACATCCTTCCTTTAGCTCATGTATAGAGCACATGGGAAATATGGTATGGCCAACTAATGGAGAAGGGGGTAAAAAAACCCCCAACCCACCTCTCACATTTTTTTAACAAGATTGTCTTTACATATTATTATAAACCAAAGACTGCTGCACCACAGCTTTACTCAAGAGACTTAAGTTACCCTTGACAGTGATGGGAAATTATTTTAATAAGTGGGGTTTCAAGCCATGCACTTGTTAACTATCTGTGTGTGGGAAAAGTAGGGCCTGGAAAGTGGTTAAGAAGTAACCAAGAAATAAAATACTGGAATACTGTAGATAGGAGCTACAAGGCAGTAGATGAATGAGTAAGTCTGCCTTGTGGATGAATATACTGGAAGAGACACAAAATGAGGTCTTTTTATTGTGCATCAATATACCCAGGAAAGCATTTACAATGGAAGAAGCGCTAAACAGCAAGTAGGCAAAATGACTTGGCCAGTCATTGTTCCTACTGTCACTTACCATAGAAATATAGGTAATATTCATATAAACAAAGTAGCAATACTGCAAGTATGATTACTACACAAGAGTTTAATGGTCAAGTCCCAGGTGTCAAGGCGGATATAACTAATGTTACTGCCAAATTTCCAAATTACAAGTAACAGACTCTGAGCCTTTATTATGGACTCATTCCCAGAGATGACTATCTGGCTACTTCATGGAAACTTCACTCCCTTATTTTCTTTCCAGGTTAGAAAAGCTAATGGTCATTCTCACCAGAGTAGGTATGTACTCTGGGTATAGGTCTGCTTTTCCTGATTTCAGAGCATTTTATAAACTGACATGAATGTCACTGACCAGCAAAGGAAGTGCATGAGTGAACCAATGACCACATCATGCACTGTTTTTATCATATGCTTCCCCCAGAACTGTGTAATGACAGTCTATACTAAAGGTACAATCGAAGAAGTCCTAAATTAAAACAATATCCTGAAAAAAAAACACCCCACTAATATGTAGTGAGCCTACTACCTTATAAAGAAAGAACACACAGAATCTGAAATCAGAGTAAAATCATTTGATCCTAATCTAACTTCATGTGGAAAGAGCAGCTCTGGTTTGGCCACTTGGAAAAACATGCCTCAAAGTCTGGCTCAAAAATCGAAGATGAAAGACTGATGGAAGAAGCTCTATTGGAGTATTCTGTGTTGAGTTGCACTTCAAAACTAAAGGGAATGTCCACCTAGCAGTTGTAAACCATCAGAAGTTCTATGATAGGAAGACGGCAGCTTCCTCCCATTTTGTCTTATAGCCTCAGAAACGGAATGGAGGATTGATGTGAGTCAGAACTAACTTGGACAGCAGTGAGTTAAGTGAGCAAATGAGTGAGTGAAACACTAATAATCCTTCATACTAAGTTCTCAAGTTACTCCATCACTTTTTGTCCCAGAATTAAATATTTATTTGAAAGATGATTCAGAGCTCTATACGGTGTAGCATGGACTGCTAACTTAACATGATAGCAAGTGGCCAAGAGTCGATATGACAGTGGGTTTGGATTTTTAGATTTTTATAAAACGGCGAGTAACAACCGTTCTTCGGTTGCTTTTCCATTTAAGAAAAAAAAAACCCACAAAAAAACACACTATGCATTTTCAGAATGATATTTACCCCCTAAAGATATAGGAAGAAAACTCAGGGCATTTTATATATTCTATCCTTTATTTTCTGCACGTTTTGTTGCTTAACTACCTTCCAGGACCCCAACCTGAGCTTAGGATCTAACGACAGGTTACCTAAATTCTGAGAATGTTATAAGCTCACATCATAGTTTTTCAGTCTCTGTTTCGTTTCTTTTCCCATATTTTCAGAATTTTTATTTCCTTAGAAAAAGACTGTACAGATAAAGTGTTGAGAAAACAGTAGCAAAGATAGCAGATTTACCACCTGCCCATTTACTGCCTGCAGATTTATGGCCAACACAGCCTATTTTGCCATCTGGGTCAAAGTCATATTTTCACTGGAAATATTTTGGTAAGTTATTGCTGGCAATTTTTACATGCAGGTGGTGATCACACAGGTTTTACAGCACTTTCATAGCTGTGCGTTCTGACTGGAGTGCACAGAAGCTGATCAATTGTGAATGCCGACAGAAGTGATTCTGTGAAATGAAATGCACTCTATTCATTAAATTCACCAGTGTGGGAGGTACTCCCCAAGCATAAATTGTAATCCCCAGAAAGACACCAAGTTATTTTTCCTAGTTGTTTCTAGAGATATTGATAAATTATGGTACTAAGGGGAGGGGGGAGGAATGGCTGCTCTTGGACGCCAAGGAGAGACTTACTCATAATCTTTAGACTTTGAGAGAAATAATCAAACCTAGTTAGTTTAGTTTTAATGCTCAAACTTCTGCAATTTTTTCATCCTAACACTTTTATTAGGGAACAGTGTTGCTGTCTTGGTTTTTAATTGTTTAATTTTATAATTAGAAAAGTTGTGAGTGAAGAATTTATGATTATCTAATAACTAATATAGCCCTGGTGTATAGCCCTGGTGTGTTCACTTGCCATACAGAGGTAACTTGTGGTTGTTGTGGAGCTGAGCACTGTGACACTGATGTGTCAAATGTGTTAATGGTTACCCATAGTGTACTGTGTTCGGTGGAGCTTCTGATTGAAACAAGCTTGGAAGCAGGAGTGGCATCCACTTCTGAAATAGCTTGCCTCTGGAAACCCTATAAACCTAGAGAAAGGACGAAAGTCACACAAGTGTTGAGGACTATCATTCAAAGGGTCGCTATGAGTCACCTACAACTTGACGGCACTTAACAACAACAACAATAGCTAATACAGAGTGGAAAAAAATGTGTGGGGTTTTAAATCAAGAGACTGAAATTCTTACTTAAATTCTATAATTTGAGAGTCATAGTCTCACATAGCTCCCTGAGCATGTTTCATGTCAAAATATGAGTGATAATATACACCTGTTATGTGCTGTCAAGTTGCCTGCAACCCTATGGACAGCAACTCTGAAGCCCGCCCTGTCCGGAGCCAGTCTCACTAATTCTGACACATCAACCCCCACTGCCCAAGTTACAAGTATCAATCCATCTCGTCTGGGGTCTTCCTTTCTTGAACTATCCCTCTACCCTTCTGAACATGATGTTCTTCTCCAAAGACCTGTGCCTCCTGGTCACATGCCCAAAGTATGTGAGAGGGAGCTTCAAAATCCTGGCCTCCAAGATATGCAGGGAGAGAGAGATTAATCATGGTGTTGTATAATTTGATGGATGAGGGTGAGGGAAATTGAAAGAATTTATTCTTGAAAACAATGTATTTAAATTTTATAAATATACTAGTAGAAAATTTAAAAAGGGGGGGGGGAGAATCCTAGCTTCCAAGGAGAAATTTGGTTTCACCATCTCCAAGACGGAACTATTTGTTTTTTTGGTGGTCCATGGTATGTTCAAGACACTTCTCCAACATCTTTTTCTGTCATCCTTAGTCATTGTCCAGCTTTTTTATGTACAGCAAATAATTGCAAAACCCATGGACTAAATTAGGCACACCTTGGTCTCTAGACTGACATGGTTGTTTTTCAGTACTCTGGAGAGGTCCCTGACAGCTGATTTTTCTAATGCAATTTGTCTTTTGATTTCCTCACTGCTAAGAGTATTGACTGTGGAGCAGAGCAAGCTGTAATTGTTAACAGCCTCATCTCTTTCCCATCTATCATGTACTACATTTTTTTAATTAGAAGGAAATTTACACGTAAAGGTTTTAAGTCTTATATTCAATGAATATATAAAGTTGCATACATCATCCAAAATAAAATATAGGCCATTTGAATCAACTCAGAAAGTTTTGCTAAACCGTTTTCCAGTCAGTCCTTACATCCTTACACAAAAGGAAGGGTCAATTGCTTTCCAATTTATATTAACATGGATCAGTTATGCCTATTATTTTCTTACTTAATATAAACAGAACTTTTGTTCATTATCAAAAGTCATTATTCTGCAGTCAGATCCAACACACAGCTGACCCTCCTGCAGTTTTTCAGAAGCTACTAATCCCAGGGAAGAAGACTGCCTATTTTTGTCCCCCATGGATCTAGTGGTGGATTTGCATTGTCTGCCTTTGTTTTAGCAGCTTCTAACCCATTAGGTTACCAGAGCTCCTGTTGCTCACTAGGAAAAAAAAAATTGTCCATGTTTAATATATCAGTCATTTGTTCCTTTTTAGTGCTTAGTAGTATGAGAACATGACTATGTATTTTCTATTGATTCTTCTGTTTATGAATATTTAAATTGTCTCTATTTTTTACTCTTCTGAGTTAGATTGCTATGAATATTCATATACGTGTCTTTCCTGGCGATACAGTTTCATTTCTTTAGGTAAATGTCTAAATTTGGAATGGTTAGGTCAGAGGGTGTATGCTTAACTTTATAAGAAAATTCAAAAGATTTTTTTCAAAATGGAGGCATCATTTGATGCACAAACCAGCATTCTGGTTATTACATATAGTTACCAATGCTCAGCATTCTCAGTCTTTTAATGTAAGTCAGCCTCATGAAATAATATACCATTGAGGTATAAAATTGGCATTTTTCACATAATTAATGAAACTGACTCTCTTATTGTGTATAAACCACAAAGAGAATAGATATAAATTATATTTCCTTCAAAAAAAACAATAAGATTTAGATCTTTCTCTGGCATTTTATAACTCACCAAGATAGTTAGATTTTGTTTATTTGTTTTGTTTTGTTTTGTTTAAAAGAAATAACTATCTAGGATTTTATCCCACCTGTATTGTTTGATTCAGAAAGCCAATAATGAAGTCCAGGAATCAGATTTTGCTTAAAAAATGAACCACAAGACTATGCTTTAGAAATCTGTGAATTTGATTTTATTAAAGTACTATTAAATATTACATGAAGTAATATAATTAATATTGAATGAAGGTAATATAGAACAATTAAGAACATGGGCTTTAAAATAAAGGAGACTTGATAGTAAATCCTCATTCTGTCTATGTGGCTTGGAGCAAGGTATTTAACCTCTCTGAATCTCAGCACTTTCTTGTATAAATAGAGGGTAGCACACATGCCTTTCATAAAAGGTCTGGTAAGCTACTTAAAAATATAAGAAAGAAAGGAAAAATCATTAACACAAAAAGCCCTATGGAGAACATTTCTTCTCTGTCACAACTGCAGTCTTTATGAATATGGCTTTTTTATTGTTTTAATTAATTTTAGTGAAAGTTTACATAGACTTTGGATTTCCATGCATTGTTCCACTTTTCTCCCTGCCCAACCTCTCCCCAAGTTCACTCTTCCTTTTGAAAAGTAAAAGAAAAATTCTTTCATTGTTATACAATCCCTCTCCCCAAGTTCACTCCACTATGCAGTCTTCGTTCTGGACTCCTGTCATGACAATAATACCTAATCAGAGAGAACTTTTCAACACGTTGCCACAAATGACGGCAAATGTGTTTCTAAGCACGGTCATCAATTTTAAAAGTGTGCGGCAACGTGTTAAAAAGTTCTCTCCCTCATCTGCTTCAAAGCAGTATATATAATTTACCTCATCTTTCTCAGTCTCACCCCAACCCCAATGCCAGTCCCGTTTTACAAAATGCATATGCAGTACTTGGCCTTTTGTGACTGAGATATTTCACTCAGCATAGTATCCTCCAGTGTCACCCATTTTGAATAATATTTCCTGAGTTCCTTGTTTTTCAATGCAGTGTAGTATTCCATTGTGTAAATATACCACAGCTTCTCTATCCATTCTGGGAATATACCCCAAAGAAACCATAACTACCACCCAAGCAGATATATGCACACCCATGTTTATTGAGGCTTTGTTAACAATAGCAAAGAATTGGAAACAAACTAAGCACCCATGAACAAGGCTTTTTATATCATAAGAATACAGGATCATAAATGAAGAAGCATGTAAAATGATGACCATTGTACCTATCTCATATAAATACTCAGTATGCATCAGAAGGAAGACATAACAATATAGAAATATTAGGAACAAAAAGCTCACCCCCCCCCCGACACACACACAGAGAAATTTGTGGTGGTGGTGTTAAGTGCCATTGAGTTACTTGTGGCTCATAATGACTCTATGTACAACAGCTCTGAACCCTGCTGTATTTTGATCCAATCTTATTGTCTCTGACACACCTACTCCATTAACCCAGTCTTTGAGTCAACCCATCTCATAGAGAATCTTCTTCTCTTGAGCTGTCCTTCCACCCTACTAAGCACGATGTCCCTCTCCAGGGGCGGTCTCTCCTTGCAACATGCACAAAGTACGTCAGATGAAGCTAAAGAATCTTTGCCTCCAAGAAGCTGCTTGGTTTCACTCTCTACAGGATGAGCCTGTTTGTTCTCCTAGTAGATGTACACAAATCTACAAAATGTTAATATCTTTATCTGGCCCTTACCAGTCTCAATTTCCAAACATCTCATATAAGGTGGGTGGTATATGATGTGCTTACATGAAGCTGGTCACTAGTGTAATGTGCTATGAGTAGACTCAGAGTGCTCCTCTTAGTTCCCTGTTTCAACCTGATAGTCTTCTCAGTCCCCATTTTTGTATTCTGAGTGCTACATCTCTTTTCCTCATATTTATATGCCTGAATTTAGTGCACCCATAATTTTAGAACAATAATAAAATTAATTTTTCTAGCTTAATGCTTCTAGATGACATGCACACCTTTCTCTAAATATTTCCCTTTCCTCCTGCCCCCTGTGACATACTTCCCTTGCATATATAGAATTCTTCTTGCTTCCACACTTTTGTTTTTTCCTTCCATATTTCCTTTTGTGTGCCATTGAGTTGGAACCAACTCAAACTGACCCTCCAGCTGGTCTTCAGAGGCAATAAATCATATGGAAGAAAATTATCCATCCTTCTACATAAGTAGATCTCCCTCCCTTTATCTGAACAATTTTAAACCAACACGAGATATACTTTATGAAAACAGATACAAATAGATTCCCAGGTCCTTAACAACTTATGTGAGTATTTGAGAGTCAGTAAAAAATATTTTTAATTTCTTTATGAAAATATATTCCTTTTCAATAACCTAGCAAATTTATATTACAGTATTAAGACAGTTATCCATTAACATATTAAAACTATGTAGCACAAGAAGGAAACTTACTTTTGAATTATTAAAATTTATCTTATTGACAAGGGAAGGGTCAACCAGTTACCTACATAGCACTTTAACTCAATTTTCACAGTGTCAAAATGCAATGACCCTCTTTATGGAACACTTTTTAATGCATTAGTGAGACCTAGGGATAATAACAAAGGTAAAAAGAACACCCATTAAACTAAATTGAGATTTGTCTACAAATAACATTTTATTAAGGATGACAGTCAACATCCTTTTAGTGAAGAAAGGTGAAAACAGCAAGCTTTTACTCACAGGCCTTTAGCAAACTGCTGCTTTTAAGCCTACACTTTTGCTCAGAGCAGTTGCCACTATTAACTTTACTTCATTGACAGCAGATCCTCAAAACAAGAGACTCGTGAAATCCAGCTTGGAATTGCGAGGCCCAGCAAATATCCAACAGATATAAAAGAAAGTAAAAAATGTCTTCCAAGTTTTCAGGAAGCTCTGGTGGCATAGTATGTAGGAGCTAACCTACAAAGATGAAACCTCGTGGGGGTCCCTAATCCACCAGCTGCTCAACTGGAAGAAAATGGGCAATTTCCTCCCATATGATTTACAACTTCCAAAAACCCACAAAAAGGTCAGCTATGACTCAGTTCTGACTCAGTGGCAAGGTGTTTGTGAGCTTTTCAATTCCTACTTATAACATTTTATTTATTCCAATAATAGATCAGTAAGGAAACTTAGTCTTTGACAAACATTTACCTCTGGGATGGGGGGAGAGCTCAATTCTGACTATACTTTTGATGAATAAAATGCGTCAGGTTGCTGAAAATCAACACAAGAATATTGATATGCCATACCCATTTTTAAAGTAAATAAAAGAGTCTCCATTTCTTTCCTACATTATTTTATCAGACAACTGTTTAATCAATGGAGACACTGAAAGTGTATAATCATTTTTCAATTTCTAATTCCATAGCTTTTCCATCTATACTTTATTACCCTTCTATCATATCTCATAGTAAATATAAAATGAGAGAAGGGGCTAGAAACAGTTCTTCCTCAATTTGTTTTTCATTAATGGTATCAATGAAAAAGAGGCACAGATTTAAAAAAATATTAATAATGTACATCCATGTTCATAGTAGCATTATTCAGTGATAGCAAGACAATAGCAAGTAAATGGAAACAGTCCAAATGTCCTTCAACAAACAAATAGATTGAGAAATTGTGGTACATTCACACAATGAAATACTATGCAGCAATAAGGGACGATAATTTTATAAAGTACTATGTAATATGCCTCCAGAAACAATAGGAACTTTGATAAATGTTGATCATTGTAGAGGGGCTTCAGGCTTTTTGTACATGGGCTCACAATGAGTTGTGCTTGACTTGAAGGCAATTAACAACAATAACAGTGTAATATGGGAGAAGCTTGAGACTATTACGCTGAGTGAACTAACTCAGTCTCATGAGGACAAATATTGCATAAAACCACTATTGTAAAAACAGAAAGATAACAAGTAAAATGTGTCTAAATATCTAAAAGAGGAAGGGAAAAGGATGATAGAAAAGGGGGAAGGATGGAAACCACTAGGATAACAAAGGGTAGTATAGGATAGAAAGGGAGTAGTGAAGAAGTAGGAAAGATTCAATGGAGACTCAAAAAGATGAATAACAGGCATAGATCCACAGTAACTAAATACATAAATTATAATGTATATGAATGTCTTGGGAGGGTGGAGGAATGGCGCAGGAGAGGAAGACCCTCTATGAAGTGGATTGATTCAGTGACTGGGATAATTGGGATGGGAATGTCAGAGACAGTGCGATTGGCACAGGACAGAGCAGAGTTTAGGGCTGTGGTACATAGGGTCGCTATGAGTCGCAGGCGACTCGACGGCACACAACAACAACAACAAACATATGAATGGCTATATGAAACATAATATAAACAAAATATAAAACACAATGTATATGAATGAAAGATAATGTATACTAGTTGTTGTATGCACACCAATATGAAAATAATTTCAAAAACCCAAACTCAAAGAAAATCTCTATATAACATTTATTTCTAAAATTAACTATCAGTAACACAAATAAGCAAGTTCTGAATTCCTCTATATCTCTAAAACTATGTGAGCAATTTGTAGATTTTTCATGTATCTGTACTATGAAATGCAGATAAATGATACCCCTAGGAAGAAAACAAAGGACAATTAAACATACAAATATAATAGTTCAGGTGGCAAGGGTCACCTATAACAAGGCAGAAGTCCAGGGCTGGCAAGGCCAGAATTGCTGGGTGTCCTGCAGCAGGTAGATGTGTCAGGCATAATGGTAAATAAAGGAAAAGATTCAAGCTGCTCTGAGGAAATTGACAAATAATACAGCCCCAGGAATTGATGGAATATCAACTGACATTTTTCATCATACAGATACAGTCATGGATATACTCATCAGGTTATGTTAAAAAATCTGCAGGACAAATACCTGACCACATGACTAGAAGAGATCCATATTTGCATTCTCTTAAGAGGTGAGCCAACAGAATGTGAAAATATCATTAATACAACACATGAGCAACATCTTGCTGAAGATTATTAAAAAAAATACTAGAATGGTATATAAAGAAAAAACTGCTAGAAATACAAGCTGGATTCAGAAAAGGCTGTGGCACTAAGAATATCATTGTTGATGTCAACTGAATCTTGGCTGAAAGCAGAGAGTACCAGAAGCATATTTGTTTGTATTTTATTAGCTATGCAAAGGCGTTTAACTGTGTGGGTCACAATGAATTGTGGCTAACACTAAGAAGCATGGGAATCCCAGAAAACTTGCTGGTACTCATACAAAACCTATGCCTAAACCAAGAAACTACCATTGCCAAACAGAGCAAGGGGACACTGGATGGGTCGAAATCAAGAAAAGAGTGCAATAGAGGTACACCCTTTCTTTCCAATCTATATGGTAAACAAATGATTCAAGAGGCTAAGTTTTATGAGGGAGAATGTGGCATCAGGATTGGCAGAAAACGTACAAATAACTTGTATTATGCAGATGACACAAACTTGCTTGCTGAAAGTGAGGAGAACTTGAGGCCCTTGCTGCAGAAGTTCAAAGACTGCAGCTTTCAATATGGATTTCATTCTAACATCAGGAAAGCAAGTATCTTGACCAATAGGCAGCATCATGATAGACAGAAGTTGTTAAAAATTTCATCTTGCTCTGATTTTCAATCAATGCTCTTGTCACTAGCAGTCAGGAAATCAAAAGGTGAGTTTCATTAGGAAAATCTGTTCTCAAGGAACTATCCAGAGTGCTAAAGAGCAACAATGTCAATCTAAAGACTAAGGTATGCCTGATCCAAACCATGGCCTTCTTAATTGCTTGGTATGCATCTAAGAGTTGGACAATAACTAAGGATGGCAGAAGAATTGATGCCCCTGAGCTTAAGAAAAGTACTGAATATACCATGGACTTTCAAGAGAATAAATGGGTCTGTCTTGGAGAAAGTGAAACAGGTTAGCCTATGTAGATAAGCATGTGAGGTTGACTCATGATAGAGCAAGGTTCATAGGGTCACTATAAGTTGGATGGACAGCACACAGCAACAATCATACCAATCCATTGAGTAAAATTTCATAAATCATCACAACTGTGCCATTTTTTTGGTCTGTATTTCATCTTATCCAGGTAAAACTACAAATTTCAAGTTGAATATTAATTTATATTGTTTTAAGGAGACTGGGAGGGACTAGAAAGGCATTGCAAAGTAAGAACCATCTACCATACCAATGTTCCTTTTCTGATAGTCTCCAGAAAAATCCAATACCCACCCAAAGCCACTGAGTCGATTCTGACTCATGATGACCCCTCCATTGTGTTCTGAGATGGTAAATCTTTACTGGAGGAGAAGTGTTCATCTTTTTCCCAAGGAGGCAATTACTGGCTTTTTGCTTAGAAGCCCAATACTTCAGTTTGAATTCATCAGCTACTTCACGGGAGAAGGATGGCCAATCTCCTCCTATGTGCTTTACTTCCTCTGAAGCCTACTAGAAGGTCAGCTATAGGTCATTTCTGACTCAACTACACACAACACCTACAACAGCCCAATACTAAATGAAAGGCCCTTGTAAATAACCAGTAATTCCTCTTAAATACATCTAAAATATCAGAATCAAATCAACAGCAGCAATTGTTTCTAATGTTGGATAGGAATTAGACAAATGGAATTATATCATTGTAATATGTATAACAAATGCTGTAATAAAGATATAAATTGTTTCAGAGCAATGAAAGTGAAATAGCTAATTGGCTGTTACTACTTTCTTTGTTTACTTATCTCTTTAACTCCCTAAGCAGACAATACATTCCAGAGCTGGGGTGTTTTCTTTTGTGCCTATAACATTTATTTAGTCCAATTATCTGCTCATTGTTAGCACTCAAAAAAATGATTTCCAATCAGAATCACAGGGAGGAAGTGTGGAAAGTGCAATTACACTGCAGGTATTGACATTAATATTATAGAACAAAACGTGTATGAATGTTTGAAGCAAAATAAATTTGCTTTGTAAACCGTCACTCAAAATATAATAAATTATTTTTAAACTATTTTCAAATTTTGTTAGACCTAAAGTACTTGATTTTATCACCCTTTCTAATGGAAAATAAGAGTGGGACTATCAAACAAGGAAGATTTAACAAAAAGTGAATAAGAAGCTATATTTTAGATTCCCAAGGGAGAAACAGAAACCACCCTGTTGCTGCTACATTGGTTTTTTGACCTTTTCTTTTTCTTCTCTTACAAAAGACAAGTTTCCTTTTTTTTTTTTTAACACTCCTTTTCTTCTTTCAGTGCTCACCTGTACAATTCACCCAGCTCTCCAGAATCTCGCTCTATCGTTTCACTCTTCTAACGAGCACGCTAGTCCTACCTGTGGGAGATAACTCCACATTGCCTCAAATTTCCCGGTAACCTATGCCTGTTGCCATCAGGGATCATATTCTTGGGTTTTTAACTTTCTAGCAAAGTACACCTGCTGTCCTCTACTCCACAGGAACTGCTGTTTGTTCTGATTCTGTGTCATTATTTATTGCCTACAGTGTGAGCTGTGCTTCTTCAAGGAAAAATAAAGGTTTGACTTATGTTTTCTTCCTAATCAATGTGCAGTGAACACTACTGATGACTTGGTGATGAAGCAGAGGCGAGGGCCCCCAGCTTAAGGGACTGTTTAGGTCTATAAATACAGGTTCCAGCACTTTTGGAAAATAATGCAAGGTAAGTTGTAATTCTCCCTTTCCATCTCAATGTCACACTATTATCTCATGTCTGAATTCAAACTAAGTTGAATCTTCTTGGAAACAAGCCTTAACTATGCTCTGAAGTTTTGAGAAATAGTTTCTGATTTTGGAGGATACGGGATTTTTTCCCCCTGAATCTGTCAACTAAAATAAAAGTGAAATAAATTAATATTAAATGTCCAAGGTTTACTTTCCTACATCAAAGGAATTTCTAGGTTTGTTCCTATGACTCTCAAAAGAAAATTAAAGTGCAATCTTCATTTCTCCTGAGATTTAACAGATATTGGAGCCAGCATATCTCTGGCATCGTCAACCAGTAAGTAAAACTCAGTTACATTTCCAGCAATACTCCAAATCTCAATGCAATAAGCTTCTATCAGCTTGATGAGGCAGACAGCCAGTCGTTTTCGGAGATACCACACTCCAATTATTTCTGGCAGGGGGTTCTGATATATAATCAGAGCTGCTGTCTACAGCTCTGCAATTCTTCAACTCTGGATTCTAAGGTTTCGAAAACCCTTTTGGTCTTTTAACCTCCGTGGCTGACAAGTTGGTGCTCATGTCCACCAAAATATTGACAGCTGAAGCTCCGTTCCTCTCTACTCAGCAGAAACAAACCAACCCCTCTGCTTTGTTTGACCTGCTCCTTCAGAGAAGAGGAATCTCACAGCTCAGTTTTTGGATCTACTGTGAAATGCCTTGTTTTCTTCCTGATTGCCCTTCCCAAGGTGGTGAGGCCAGGGAAATATTAGACATAGCCTGTAATTAGCAGCATTGAAGTACTGCTTTCTCCAAGTTGTTTCTACTTTTTTTTTTTTTACATTGTGTTTTTTTTTTTTTAGGTTGTTTATTTTTCATTTCAATGAACATCTACAGAGATTTTGGAATTCCATCCATTCATTGTTGCACCCTTCTCCCCGCACAACCCCCCCTCCCCCCGTTTGCTCCTCTCCTTGAAAAGCAAAAGAAAAACTTCCTCATTGGTACACAATCCCCCCCCCCCCCCCGTACCTCCCCAAACCCCACCCCCTACTTTACAGTCAGTCAAGCATTAACAAGATTTCTTTAGACTTGATGTTTTGTTTTCTGAATCCCATTTATCTTGTGTTCTAATTTTATCTTTTTCAAAGACCATACAAAAATATTTATGCAATTATAATTCCAACTGTATCATGATGGATGGTGAAGAGATTGAGATTGTTAACAGATTTAGTTTGCTTGGCTCTACAATCAACACTCTGGTACCAACAGCCAGGAAATCAAGAGATGAATTGCACTGGGAAAGTCAGCTCTAAGGGACCTTTCCAGAGTACTGAGGAGCAACGATGCCAGTCTGGAGACTAAGGTGTGCATGATTGAGGCCATAGTCTTCATAATAGCTTGCTATTGCATCAGAGAGTTGGACAATGACTAGGGATGATAGAAAAGAAATTGATGCCTTTGATCTGTGGTGTTGGAGAAGAGTGTTGAGAATATCATGGACTGCCAGGAGAACAAACAGATTTGTCTTAGAGAGGGTCAAACAAGTCGGCTTTTGGAGACAAGGATTCTGAGGCTTTGTCTGACATACTTGAAGCATATTGCAAGGAAGGACCAGTCCTTGGAGAGGGACTTCATGCTTGAAAGGGTGGAGGGACAGAGAAAAGAAAGGAAGACTATCGATGCGATGGATTGATTGAGTTACTGGGGTAATGAGGGTAGGTGTGTCAGGGAAGTGAAGTTGGCACAGCATAGGGCAATTGTAAAGGATCACTATGAGTTGCAAATGACTCAACAGCGCATAAGACCAACACCCCAACTGTGAATTAAAGCCAATCTCTCTTCTACAGAACTCTGTTCTTCTTGTTGTTAGATGTCAATGAGTTGAAACGGAGAAGACCGTCTACTTTACTTCCATGGAGTAGCTGGTGGATTAAAATCACGTGCCTTTGTGTTGGCATAACAACTCCTTACCACTGGGCCACCAGAGCTCCAGCCATAGAACTCTGGATCTCTATTATTTCAGCATCTGCAAATGTACCAGTGTATACTGAAGATGCCTATGGTAGCATGACAATGTACTGTCTCACCAAGATTTTTTCTCTGTACTAATTATTTATTAAATCATTTATTAATATAGATATTTAGTGAACATGTACAGAATGACAGGCATTGTTCTAGCCTACGTTTGGGGAACCTTTTCTCTCTAAATGATCACATCTTTGTGGACTAACAGAAGCTCTAGTGACATGGTCCAGGCGAAGTTTATTTCTAAAATAAAAGTGGCAGCTCTTCAGCAGTTCAAATCTACTAACTGCTCCACAGAAAAAAAGATTAACACTTCTTTCCCATGCAATTTACAATCTCTGAAAACCTGCTGTCGCATAAAGGATGAGTAATTTCCATTGGGATGGCAATGAATTAAGCTGTGGGCTATAAAGTCTCAGCTTCAACAACTAAAATCTGGCATTGTGCAAAAGCATGCATATGTAAAGTAATAGGCATGCTAGTTTTAATAATGCTGTTAGGGACCTCTCTAAAGTACTCAAGAGCAACGGGGTCTCTCTGGAGACTAAGGTGCGCCTGATACAGGCCATGGTCTTTGCAATCACTTGTTATGCATCAGAGAGTTGGACAATGACTAGGGAGGATAGAAGGAGAATTGATGCCTTTGAGCTGTGGTGCTGGACAAGAGTATTGAATGTTCCACGGACTGCCAAGAAAACAAACAGATCCATCCTAGAGAGGGTTAAACCAGGCTACTCCTTGGAGGCAAGGATTCTGGGGCTTCGTCTGACATACTTTGGACATGTTGTAAGGAGAGACAGGTCCTTGGAGAGGGACATCATGCTTGGTAGGTTAGAGGGACAGCGCAGGAGGGGAAGACCCTCTATGAGGTGGATTGATTCAGTGACTGGGATAATCGGGATGGGTGTGTCAGAGGCAATGCGATTGGCACAGGATAAAGCAGGGTTTAGGGCTGTTGTATATAGGGTCACTATGAGTCGCAAACGACTCTACGGCACATAACAACAACAAAAGTTTCAATAAAACTTTATTAAAAGAAAAAAAAAAGACAAACTAAAAAGCAGTTTTAGATTAGAATTGTCTTGCAAATGTAATTTGTAGGCCCCTGTTCTTGTTATTGGCATAAACCAGAAATAAATATCCCTGCTTCTAAATCAGATGTTTAACAGTCAATTCAATTCAATGCAAATAAATCTAAGACGCAAAAGGGAATTTATTTTTGCTGTTATGTATCGTACAGTTGAATATGACTCATAGCAACCCTATGAACTGTAGGGAATAGGGAATGTATATAAGTTAAGATTCCGAATTATATGCAGTCCGGTATCTGCTTCCTTTCCCACATTTTTTCCCCAAAGCAGTGTTTCCCTTCTCCAAACCACTACAAAGTTAAGCTTAGGTTGTTATAATTTAGTCATCTACACTCTTAATGTTTACTAAGTGTTTATTGTAAGACACTATGTATTATGGGAAAACACGTCATTATATAAGCCAAATTTCCTGCCTTTAAGAAGATCGCACTATGGAGAGAAGGAAACTGTCTATTATTAGCATCATCCTGATATAGGCGTTCTGTGGATATTTTTAACCTGTTAAATTGGAAAACATTTACAAAGATTGACTTCTACAGTTCTCAATTTAGCTTTAAGGAAGAGACTATCACATGGATTAAGGTATATAAAAAAGAAAATAACTCTCCATGTTTTGATGGATATGGTGTATAGAGATGTAAATAGAAAAAGAGCAGGCTGTCTTTTAGGACAGGGTTTTAGCTCAGTCAGTTGTCACTATGATAGACATCAGAAATCATGTGTTCTTGAAGCCTAGACATTCAAATCACCAAACATTCAATTACCAGCACTGTGTGGGCACTATCACAGGATCAAGGAGCTTAGAAGATAGGTTTCTGCTTCTAGGGAGTTTTTGGGAAGAAAACAATTACAAATAAACCGCTCAGATTGACTGATTAAATGAAAGCTCCTTCAATCCGAGACCATGTGTCTCACATCATTGCATACCTCCTTTTTATGACACACAGTACGTAGTTTCTGGTTTGTCTTCCATCCCCATCTCAATTTAGTGTTAAACATGTAAAGAAGGGTGAAATTTATTAAGTAGTTCTCCAAAGTTTTTACCAATAACCTACAATGGCTCAAACACTACTAGACACACAAATCTCAAAATTTAACTCATTGTAGTTCAGTTGGAAATGATTCACAGCTGACCCTTAACTGAGTTTCCAAGGCTGTTAAGCGTGCATGACGGGAGATTGTCCATGATTTTCCTGCAGAGGTGTTGGTGTGTTTCAGCTTCAGAGATAGGAAATCTTTGAATTAGCAGTGAAAGTCCCTACAGACCACTAAAATCCCTTGTTGTCAAATAATTAGTCCTGATTCATAGTGACATCATGTTGTTGTTAGGTGCCATCAAATTGAGTAAGACTCAGAGTGACCCTATAAACAAAAGGCCTGAACCCTGTTCTATCCGGCACCATTCTCACACCCCCTGACACACCAAAACCCATTGCAGCAGTCACCATATCAATCCACCTGGTTGATGGTCTTCCTCTCCTTTGCTAACTTGCCACCTTTCCCAACATTATGCTCTTCTCCAAGGAATAGCACCTCCTAGTAACATGTCCAAAGCATGTGAGGCAAAGCCTCATTTTTCTTATCTCCAAAGAGCACACCAGCTGCACGGTCTCCAAGACCTATCTGTTCGTTCTCTTGACCATCCATGGGATGTTCAGTACTCTTCTTAAACACCAAAGCTCAAAGGTGTCAATTCTTTGTCTGTCATCCTTATTCATTGTCCAGCTCTCAGATATGTAGCGAGTAACCAAAAAGACTATGGCCTGAATTAGACACACCTTAGTCCACAAACTGACATCACTACTCAATAATTTGCAGAAATCCCTAACTGAAGATTTCCCCAGTACAATGTGTCTCCTTATTTCCTGACTGCTGGTACCAAAGTTGTTAATTGTGGATCCAAGCAAGATGAAGCTGTTGACAGTTTCAATCTCCTCTCCATCCTTCATGATCCTGCCTATTGATCCAATGGTAAGAATCTTTATTTTCCCAGATACTGAGATTGAATCCATACTGAAGGCTGCATTCCTTGATCTGCAACAAGTGCCTCAAGTCCTCCTCACTTTCAGCAAGCAAGGTTGTGTCATCTGCATAACACACGTTGTTGATGAGTGTCCCTCCAATCCTGATGCCACACTCCTCCTTATAAAGTAGTTTCTCGGATAATTTGCTCAGCATATAGATTGAATAGATATGGAGACAGAATACAACCCTGATGTATTACCTTCCCAATTCCCAACCATCTTACAGGACAGAGTATAACTGCCCTATGGGGTTTCCAAGGCTGTGATCTTTAGGAAAATAGACTATAAATAGCATCATTCTTCTCCAGTGAGTTTAGTAGCTTCAGATTTTTTTGGCTAGTGTCTGTGTGCTTAATCCTTGGTCTCACTAGAATTACAAAGATGGAAAACTTTGTGCGTTTGTTTTTGAGGTTGGGTTTTTTTGGGGGGTGTTTTTTTCCCCATTAGTAGATGACTTGACGCCAGTTGTGAGGTACAGTGATTTATGAAGAAAATTACAGCACAGATTGGTGATGTGACATGGAATTGGTGAGTCACAGTGGGTAGTCAGCTAAGTGTTAGGATGCTGAACGAGAGGTCAGTGACTTCAACCCACCAGCTGCTTCTCAGAAGAAAGATAAGGATGTCAACTATCATTATGATTTAGAGCCTTAAAAATCTGATAGGATAGTTCTATTCTGTTATGTGCCATGCCCAATATTCTATGGCACAAAGTTTAGAGAAATACAATTGGGCCTTCATGCAGTATTGGGTAAAGAATTAGAATGTTGAGGTTACATACTAAAAGTTACCTGGCTAGAATCCACCTGCTTTTCCACAAGAGACATGACCAGTGTGCTTCTGTAAATATTTTCAAGCTTAAAAACCCTCTGGGGCTGTTATACTCCATTTTTAAGAGTTGCTATAGGTTGAATGGTAGTGGAATTTTTAACATTTGTTTTCTTTTTTCAGGGAAGTACAGAGGATATAGGTGTGGGGAAAAGTTGTTAGAGAAAGCATCAGGGCGAGATGTAATTTATATTGGTTCCAAAGAACAAAGTAGGGTTTCTAGGAGAAGGGAATCAGAATACAATTAAAGTTAGTAGGAAAACAAAATGAAGCCAACAAAGCAGAAATTAGCATGCTGTTTATAAGTGTGGAGCCCACCAGGGTGTTCTGGGATGAGTGGAAGACCTGGGTTGAAGGGGTTAGATGCATCAGAGAGAAAATATTTTTTTAAAGGGCAAGAGGGGACAACCCTTAAGTTATTGAACATGGAATAACAGCAAGAAAATAGGGCTTTAGGAGCACTGGACTGGTCTAAATGAACAAGATGGATTAGATATGGTAGCAAGTCAAGAGAGAAGAACCCACAGGGCAGTGCTGCCATATCATAGGTGTGGTGGTAATGGGAAAGGAGTGAGGGGACAAACAGAGTGTTCAAAGGAAGAAACGGCAGGACTCACTGACAGACTGAACTTCTGTATGAATGGAGGGAACAGTAAAAAGATAGTCTGAGAAAACAGTGATACCAGTGATAGAATCAACATAGCACTAGCGCTGACAACCAGACGATCAAAGTGACATACCACTTGTGCCATATATTTGAAAGCTCTCCATCAGAGATACGAAGCTGAAAGAAAAGTTGTCTCTAGACCTTTTTACCCTGAGTAGTATATGGGTAAATGATGAACCCTTACAAAAAGGAAGAGCACTCCAAGGTACCAGCTGATGTGACCTTGTATGTCACTCCAAATTAAAGGCACACAGAGTGAGGGCCAGTTCTGATGTCTATACAATTTAGAACTGCTAAGAAACATCACAGTCTCCTTGTGAAACTGCATCCGGGTCACCTCAGACGATAATAAAACATCAAATAACTGTTGGTAGGCTCTCAATAAAGATCTGTTGAATTGGAGTGAGGATAAAGGGGTTAACAAGTCAGTGGGTACTAGTCTGCCTCTTTAACATTGCACAGCACGTGAGCAGAATGGGAAAATAACTTTAATATAATACAATTCCATTTCCAATTAGTTAAAATGAGACGGCCACTTCTGAACTTGGGTAAAAAGTACATTGTAATGATTGCATTATATTAGTGATTTGTTTCTTTCTCTAATGATTGGTTGTAGCTGAGTGGTATGTACTATAAGCATCAAGTTATAATAGATAGCATTATTAAATAGTTGGTATCTATATATTAGTGAACTCAAAGTAGAATGAAGCAATCATCCCTTTGACTGTGAAGTTGTACTGACACAGGGAGATAAAAGCATCATGAATGACAATATCTATGAAGTTAGGGAGGAGATGCAGAGGGAATGCATTTTAATTTCCTCAACCAGTACAAAGAAATTACCTATTTCCCTTGACATATACTGCTATTTTCCTCAGGTCATAAAAAAAATATAGGATGGTTATTATATGTATTTCTTCAACATATTATAAATGTAAGCCCAATACAGTGGAAATATCCTTTAAAAATTATAGCAGTACTCCTTACAAGTGACCGTGGCATAACGGTGGAACTTTTCTTCTTAATACAAAGCAGATTGCTGTTGCTGTTGTTGTTAGGTGTCATCAAGTCAAGTATGACTCATAGTCACCCTGTGAAAAAAAGATCTGAACCCTGTTCTATCCTGTGCCATCCTCACACTGCCTGACACACGAGTCCATTGCAGCAGTTACCCTGTCAGTTCACCTAGTTGAAGGTCTTCTTCTCCTTCACCAACCCTCTACCCTTTCCAACATCATGTCCCTCTTCAAAGAATAGTGCTTCCTAGCAACATGTTCAAAGTATGTGAGGCAAAGCCTCATCAATTTTGCCTACAGAGAACACTCTGGCTTCACCCTTCCCAAGACATATCTGTTCACTCTCTTGGCTGTCCATGGGATGTTCAGTGCTCTTCTCCAACACCACTGCTCAAAGGCGTCAATTCTTTTTCTATCATCCTTATTCATTGTCCAGGTCTCAGATGCATAGTTAGCAATCAGAAAGATAATCGGCCTGAATCAGGTGCATCTTCGTCCTCACACTGACATTACTACTCAATAATTTGGAAAAGTCTCTAACTACAGACTTTCCTAGTGCAATGTGTCTCTTTATTTCCTGACTACTCATATGAAGGGTGTTAATCATGGATGCAAGCAAGATGAAGCTACTGACTGTTTCAATCTCCTCTCCATCCATCATGACACTGCCTATTGGTCCAGTGTTAAGGATCTTTGTTTTCTTGATGCTGAGACACAATCCATACTGAAGGCTGCATTACTTGATCATCTGCAACGTGTACTTCAAGTTCTCCTCACTTTAGCAAGCAAGGTTGTGTCATCTGTATAATGTGGGGTATTGATGAGTCTAGCTACAAACCTGATACCACTTTCCTCTTCATAGAGTCCAGCTTCTCAGATAATTTGCTCAGCATAAAGATTGAACAGATATGGAGATAGAATGCAAACCTGACACACTCCCTTTCCAATTCCAAACACTACTCCATTTGCACAACAGCTCCTGGTCCAGGAGTATGATCAAGTGCTCTGGTAGTCCAATCCTTCTCAATGTCAGCCACAAGGTGTCATGATCCACAGAGTCAAATGCTTTGCATAGTGAATAAAGCACAAATAGACATTCTTCGGGTATTCCTTACTTTTAGCCAGGATCCATCTGACATGAGCAATGATATCCCTGGTGCCAGGGATTAGGTCTTGTAAAATTTGAGTTGAGTTGAATTCTCTCATTTTCTTAAGCGGAAAGACCACTAAACACCTATAAATGATTCCTTCTTAGGATTCAGAAAAAGAAATTTATGCACCTATGAAAGAAAATTGATTTTTCTATAGTTTTTCAAGACTAGGTTCTCTACAAGAGAGAAATTAAAAGAAATGAGCGTCTTTTTTTAAATCAACTGGCGGTAAAGTAGAAAAGAACAGAGTTGCATATAAAACCAATAGCAAATGTCATTTTGAATTAGTAACACTAACAGCTAGTACTTTGTATTAGTCCTGTTTCTATCTTGGTAATGTAAAACATTGGGTCAATCTTCAGTATTTAATTTGGGCTTATAACTGTACCAGACCTGGTTTTAAAATCACCTAAACCAAATGTATACTACCTTCTCTGCTGAGTCTATGGGAAGAATTTGGTTCCAAAATCCATGCTTTGGGCAAATTTGTTTTTGTTTTTTTATTTTATGTGCATTTCCCTATAGATTCGTATAACTCTCCTTACAAAGTAAGCACAGCATTTAAACTAATGTGTTTCCAATTAATCTGCCTCCTTATAGATAGCTTGTCTTGAAATGCCTAAATTATTCAGTTAAAGTTGGTTCTGAAATCACTGACTCTTCTTCTTAAATTAATTGTATAATAGTAACAAGTGCATCATGCTTGTAAGGGTGTAGGGACAGAGCAGGACAGGAATAACCAGGAAGAGATGGACTGACTTAGTGATTCAGAAGTGGGAGTGGATTTCTTAGAGATGATGAGATTGGCTCAGGATAGAGCAGGGTTCAGAGCCATTATGCATAGGGTCACCATGAGTTGCAGGCGACTCAGCATAACAACAACAACGAAAAGCATAGAGGCTGTCAGTCATATGGCACACAATTAATAAATGTTTGTTAGATAGATAAATGAGTCAATTTAATCTTAGAGTTTTGCTTACTCTTCATGATGCTAACCAAATATATTTGTTTACAAAAGAAGGTGAAACCACATTAATAAACATTGCCATTTGCTTTATACAAATTATAGTCTGTTGTTTGGATAGAAATTGGAGGAAACTTTGGATTGCTTTGTTTTTTGTTTTTTGTTTTTTTTTTTTTTAAAGTAGGCAATTATTGGGAGCTCTGCTGGCCTAGTGGTAAGAAATTATTCTACAATTCCAAAGACATTTGGTTCTAATCTACCAACTGTTCTGTGGGAGAAGGATGGACAATCTCCTACCATGTGATTTACTGTCTCTGGAAACCTGCAGAAGGGTCAGCTATGGATTGGTTCCAACTAGATGGTCCACAACAACAATAATCAATTACTAAATATGTATTCTCTGAACAAGTAAAGAGTCATACAATTTGGGAATAAATACTGGATTGTTGACTATACCATGGAGTGCTAGGAGAACAAACAAGTTCATCCTCAAGAGGATGAAACCAGGCTGCTTCTTAGAGGAAAGAATTCTGAAGCTTCGTCTGACATACTTTGGATGTGTTGCAAGGAGGAACCAGTCCTTGGAGAGGGATGTCATGCTTTGGAGGGTAGAGGGACAGTGCAGGAGAGGAAGACCCTCAATGAGATTGATTGATTTAGTGACTGAGGTAATGGGGGTAGGTGTGTTGGAGATTGGCATAGGATAGAGTAGGGTTTAGGGCTGTTTTATATCAGGTCACTATGAGTTTCAGGTGACTCGATGGCACATAACTACAACAACCAAAACCATTACTATGTTGCTAAAACAGTTTTTCTGTCTTTGAAATGGTAGCAATAAGTTCTCAAGAGAGTTGTTCTAAACTTTTAAAAGTTTATTGTTGTTGCTGTTCTGTGCCATCAAGTGACCTGCAAATCATAGTGAATCTATGTCCAATAGCTCTAAAGTTTTTCCTATCCTGAGCTAGTCTCACTGACTCCAACACATTAACCTCCATTTTCCCAGTTAGTAGCATGTCAATCCACTTCATTTTGTGTCTGCCACTCCTGCTCAAAGTAGGTGAGACAAGGCTTCAAAATCCTTGCCTTCAAGGAGAAACTTGGTTTCACCCTCTCTAGGTCAGACCTGTTTGTTCTCTTGATAGTCCATGGTAGTTCAATATCTTCTTCAGCAGCACAATCCAAAGGCATCAATTTTTCCTCTGTCATGCTTAGTCATTATCCCGCGCTTTGATGCATAGCAAGTAATTGTGAAGACCATGGCCTGGATCAGGTACACTTTCGTTTCTAGACTGACATTGTTGTTTCTCGGTACTCAGGAGAGGACCCTGACAGCAGATTTTCCCAAAGCAATTTGTCTTTTGATTTCCTGACTGCTGGTACCAAGAATGTTGATTGTGGAACCAAACAAGTTGAAGCTGTTAACAATTTCAATGTCTTCACTATAATTTTAAGATAGCACATATATTAAATATTTATTATCCTGTAAAAGCTGTGGTGGCATAGTGGGAAGGAGTTGCACTAACAGTCTTAAGGCACAGAGCTTGAATCCACTAGTTGCCCTGAAGAATGATGAGTGTATTAAACACTTAATTATACTCATGCAAAACCTGTACAGATATTAAGAAATAGTTGTCTGAATAGAACAAGAGAACATTGTTAAAAATCAGAAAGTGTGTCAGAGATATAATTTTATCTAAAACTATTCTACCTGTATGCTCTACATATTTTTTGGAAACGTTGGACTCTATGAAGAGAAATGGGCCATAGGATTGGAAACAGATCTATCAACAATTTGTGTTGTGTATATAACACAAACTTACTTGTAGAAAAATAAAAATATGAAGTATTTACTGAAGAAAATGAAAGAATACAACCTCCAATATAGATTACATCTCAACATCAAGAAAACAAAAATCCACTAGACAAATAGGCAACATCATGATAGATGGCAAAAGGATTGAAGTTGTCACCAATTTACTTGGAACCACAATTAACACCCGTGGTAGCAGCAGTCAAGAAATCAAAGACATTGGGGAAATCTGATGCCAAGGACTTCTCCAAAGATCTAAAGAGGAAGATTGTCAATTTAAAGACTAAAGTGTCTCTTGTTCAAACTATGATTCTTTTTTTTTTCAAACTATGATTTTTTAATTGCTTACAATGCACCCAAACATTGCACAAGGAAGGTCATGGAAGTATAGATGTTGAATTGTGCTCATGAAGAGTATTGACTCTCTCATGGACTTCCAAAAGAACAAATAAGTTATTTTGAGCGTATTTTCAGGATGACTAAGTCCTTAGAGATAGATATTATGCTAGGATAGGTGGAGGGTTAATGAAAGACAAGAAGATCCTTAATGAGATGAATTGACACATTGACTAACAATGAAATGAAATTTTGAGGATGGTGCACGGTGAGGCAAGTTTAAAATTTATAATTCATAAGGTTGCTATTAGTGGTAGTTGACTTGTGGGCAGCTAACAATAACAACAAAAGTTCTGCATAACAAATGACTCAAAACTAGCAGCTTATTTTAGATGATAATTAAACGAACAATGTTGAAGTTCTACAGAACTGGGCCAGGCTTGGATGATGTCAGTTAGGCTTTCTCATGGGCTGTGGTTCATTGGAGTGATTGCCTTACTCAAATATGTAATAGTTAGCTGCCTAGAAGCTTGGGTAATGGGAACAACTGGTCACAGAGCTCTCATTTAGCTCCACAGTTTCTCGTGCACGGCCAATGCCCTACACAGAGGACACATACATTTCTGTGTCTTAAAGCCAAAAATCAGAACATATAAAATATAGTTTCTGCTATACTCTGTGGTCAGAGTAAACCAAAGTAAAAATTCAAGGAGTGGAAAAGTAGACTCAACCTCTTGAATGGAGCTCTGGTTGCTTAGTGGTAAGGAGTTGCATTGCCAACTCAAATACACATGTTCAAATCACCCAACTACTCCATGGGAGAAAGATGAACAACTCTTCCTGTCTGATTTAATTGTTCTGACTTCACAAGATATAACATAAATAACAATCTGGAGGAAGGTGCTAAAATCTTACATTTAAGAGAGCCAGCAACAGAAAAATTCATAGAGAACTGTGATAAGTTTTACAATTTACCACAAAATTTTAAAAACTTATACTATTATGGTAAGTTAATAAAAGCATAATAAACAGTATTTGTTGTAATTATTCACTTAAATCTTTGTTTCTTTTTTAGACATTTACTTACATTTAATATATTTTTATTAAGGCTTATGATTGCTTAGTTCTAATAAAAGAGAACAGAGTTGACTAAGAAAAGTTCTCTGGCTATCACCTCTACCATTTCTTCAGCCTAACCACTGCTTTGGGCAAGTCTGCTGTCAGGGACTTCTCCAAAATACAGAAGAGCAATGATGACAGTTTGAAGACTAAGGTATGCCTGATTCAGGCCATGATTTTTTAAAACTAACTGATATACATTCAAGACTTGGATGATGAATAGAGATAGCAGAAGAAAAATTGATGCCTTTGAGTTGTGTTGTTGCAAAAGAGTATTGACTATCCCATGGACTACCAAGACAACAAATTAGTATGATTTGGGAAAGGTGAAGCCAGAGTGTTTCTTGGAAGCAAAGATGGCAAAGCTTCTTCTCTCAAACTTTGGACATGTTTCTAGGAAAGGCTATCCTTGGAAGGGTGGAGGATCGGTGAAAGAGAGTAAGACTCACACCAATTTTGACACAGAGATTGCAGCAATGTGTTCAAGTGTATCAGAAATGGTGAGGATGGCAGAGGACAGAACAGGATTCAGATATGTTGTTCATAGCATTGCTATGAGTCATACTTGATAACATCTAACAATAGTAATGATATACTCACAGTGATAGTTACTAAATTGTATTAAAACCTCAATTTTCTGAATCTTCCAATTCACTATTGCACACAAAAGAAGCATAATAGCATAAAGGTTAAACATATAGTTTCTAAAGCCTGGCTTCTTTGTTTAAATTATGACTCTATCGATTTCTAAATATATGACCTTGTGCTAGTTAATTTCATTGGACCTCAGGTTTATCCATACAGTAGATTAATTTCATTACTAGGAAATTTAATGGGTGTATAAACTTTATTAAATTTCCAGGTTACTCTGTATCTAAATATTATAAGGGGCATTTCCATATATATTGAGTACTTAAACACACATCTACACACACACATACATGATTTCAGTTGGGTACAAAATCATGAGTTCTGGTATCTCTGATGGACAGTAGACAATAATAAATGCCAGTTCTGGGTTTTCTGAGTAGCTTTATTCATTTGGGTGCAGTTAACAATATATATTGTATACTATGCAGGGAATGAAAACTGGAAGAAGAATGGTGCTGCACTCATAGTCAAAAAATCAAGTTCAAGTTCTATCCTGAAATACAATGTGGTGAGTTATAGGATACTATTCATACACTTACATGGAAGACCCGTTAACATGACTATTATTCAAGTATATGGTCCTACATCTAAAGCCAAAAAGGAAGAAATTGAGAATTTTTACTAAATCTTGCAGTCCAAAATTGACCGAACATGCAATAAAGATGTGTTAATGATAATGGGTGACTGGAATGCAAAAGTAGGAAACAATGAAAAAGGAATTGTTGTTGTTATGTGCCATCGAGTCATTTGCAACTCATAGCGACCCTATATACAAGATCCCTAAACACCGTTCTATCCTGTGCCAACCTCGCTGTCTCCAACACATTCATTCCCACCACACCACTCACAGAATCGATCCATCTCATCGAGGGTCTTCCTCTCCTGTGCCGTCCCTCCACTCTCCCAAACATGATGTCCCTCTCCAAGGACCAGTCCCTCCTTGCAACATGCCCAAAATATGTCAGACGGAGCTTTAGAATCCTTGACTCCAGGGAACATTCTGTCTTCACCCTCTCCAGGACAAACCTGTTTGTTCTCCTAGCAGTCCATGGTATATTCAACACACTTCTCCAGCACCACAACTCAGAGGCATCAATTCTCTTTCTATCATCCCTATCCACTGTCCACCTCTCTGTTAATAGCAGTTGGAAAATATGGACTTGGTGATAGAAATCAGTCTGAAAATAGAATGATTGCCTTTTGTAACTACAGTGATTTATTCATTGAGATATCTTTTTTAGCTTTTTAAAAAGACACAAATGACAATTTTATACTTGGATCTCACCTGATGGGCTGCATAGCAATCAGAGTGACTACATTTGCAGAAGAAATAAATCACTGGAGAAGCTCAACATCAGCAGTCAAAACTAGGTTAGGGGAGGAATGTGGGTCAGACCATCAATTATTCATACGCAAGTTCAAATTAAGGCTGAAGAAAATGGAAATAAGTTCCCAGGAATCAAGATATGATCTGGAATCAGATCCATCTGAATTTCAAGATCATGTTAAGAATCGGTTCGAGGCATTGAACATGGATGTTCAAAGATGATGAGTTGTGGGATAAGATCAAGAATATTAATGATATTGTTTGATTATTTTCATACTTTTTCTGGTTATCTTTTTTTGGAATGAAAAAAAAATTATATAGATCTTTTCAAGTCAGTTGGCCAGGTGGTTGTCCTCCAGATTTCTTGGCACAAATTGGTGAGAGCATCCTGAGCAGCATTTGTTTGTTAAAATATGTCAATTTGTATGTTGTCAATTCCTGGGATCTTGTTTTTGTGTTTTTTTCCCCCAATTCCTTCAGAGCAGTTTGAACTTCTTCCCTCATCACCACAGGTCCTTGCTAATACGTTGTTTCATGAAATTCTTCTGTGTAAGCCAATTTTTTTTGGTACAGTGACTCTATATATCCTTCCACATTTTTTTTAATACTTCCTGGAACATTTCCTATTCTGCACAAAACATTCTTAAGTATTGCAACTGAGGTTTAAATTAGTTATTCAGTCCCTTTATAGGGAATGGTGTATGCCAAGGATGCATCTTATCTCCATATCTTTTAAAACTATATGCAGGGCAGAGCATCTGGGAGGATGGGCTCTATGAGGAGGTATGTGGCACCAGGATTGGAGGAAGACACATCAACAACTTGCATTATGCAGATAAAACAGCCTTGTTTGCTGAAAATGGGGAGGACCTGAAATGCTGACTGCAGAGGGTCTAGGACTGAAATCTTCAATATGGATTGAAGCTCAATATCAAGAAAACAGAGATTCTTACCACTGAGCTGATTGAAAGCATCATGATAGACGATGATGAAATTGAGATTGTTAACAGCTTCAGTTTGCTTGGCTCTATAATCAATACTCTTGGTATCACCAACCGGGAAGTCAAAAGAGGTATTGCATTGGAGAAATTTGATTTCATGGACTTTTCCAAGGTACTGAAGAGCAATGATGCTAGTCTGCAGACTATGGTCCTTATAATTACTTTCTTTGCATCAAAATGCTAGGCAATGACTAAGGATAACAGAAGAATTGATGCCTTTGAGTTGTGGTGCTGAAGAAGGGTACTGAACATACCATGGACCATCAAGAGAAGAAAAGGTCTGTGTCAAAGAAAAATAAGGTTGTTCCTTGGAGCATGGATTCTTAAGCTTTGTCTGACATACTTAGGGCATGTTGCAAGAAGGAACTAATCCTTAGAGAAGGACATCATGCTTGGGGTGGTGGAGGGACAGCACAAGAGAAGAATACCCTCGATGAGATGGATTGACTAAGTGACTAAGGTAATGGGGCTAGGATGTCAGAGACAGTAAGGTTGGTTTAGGATAGAGCAGGGTCCAGAGCTGCTGTGCATAGGGTCACTTTGATTTGCAAGCAACTCGATGGTGCATAGCAACAACAACAAGGATATTATCCAAGGAGAAAGAAAAATAGAACTACAAAAGCATAGGAGAAAGAAAAAAAAATGAAATGGATGTTAGAATAAACTAAAGATTGCTCTGGAGCATTGAGACACCAAAACAAAAGGAAAACATGTCGGAGGGCAGCTCAGGAGGACAAAGCAAAGTATTAAAATGGGATGTCCAGATAATTGGAATTGGCAAATAAAAAGGGAAGAACTCACTCTGCATTTCTCAAGCTAAAATAATTGAAAATCAAACTTAAGCTTCATGTTGCAATATTGAAAGATGCTATGGACAATGTATAGAATGACCCAGAAAGCATCAAAAGAAGATGGAGGGAATATACAGAATCATTGTTCCAGAAACAATTGATTGACACAGAAAAATTCCAGGAAGTATCACATGAACAGGAGCTAATGGTAATGAAGTCAGAAGAAGAAGTGGCATTGAGTGCAATGGCAAATAAAACAAAACAAAACAAAACAAAATAATAAACACAGCCCAGAAATCTATGAGATAACAATTGACTTGTTTCAAATAACAGTTGCAGCCTTGGATGCACTCACAAGTCTGTGGAAGGAAATGTGGAGGATAGCTGTCCGGCCAGTGGATTGGAAGAGGTTCACATTCATTTCCATTCTCATGAGAAGTGATATAACTGAATGTGAATACTATCAAACAATATCATCAATATCCCAGGCAAGCAAAATATTGCTGAAGATCATTCAAAAATGGCTAGAACAGTACATAGATAGGGAACTTTCAGAAGTTCAAACAGGATGTAG
>NW_006399940.1:3798743-3810716 GCF_000299155.1 Elephantulus edwardii | reverse complement strand
TTTGGAGGCAAGAATGACGAGGTTTTGCCTCACATACTTTGGGCATATTGCTAGGAGGCACTATCCTTGGAGAGGGACAAACTGTTGAGAAGAGTAGGTCAGCTAAGGGAGAAACACCCTCCACCACATGGATTGACATGGCGACTGCTGCATTGGACTCTTGTATGTCAGGCAGTGTGAGGATGGTGCAGAATAGAACAGGATTCAGATCTTTCGTTCATAGGGTTGCTATGAGTCATATTCAGCTTGACTGTATCTAAGGTCACTGAGTCAGGATCAACTATTTGACAACAGATGATTTTAGTAGTGTGTCTGTAAGAAGTTTCAATGCTAATCCAAATATTGCCTATCTCTGAAGTTCAAATACACCAGCATCTCTTCAGAAAATCTGTGGACACACTAACAACAAGAGTTTTATAATTCTTGTATTATACTAATTTTTCACCTTATTTAAGGGATATTTATGGATATATATTACCTTTTTCCTGTCTTTCCATTTGATTTTTCTTTTTTCCTTTAACCACATTTTACATTTAAACTACATATTTTAAATAAATAGTAAAAAAAAAAACAAAACAAATCCACCACACCTTTTTTTTAAATTTTTTTTAAAACCACACCTTGAAATGAATATTCATACAAATGATGAGCATATGCTTTTGAAACAAATCAGGCTAAGAAAACCAATTAATTAGACACCAGACAAAGCTTCAGGTGAAACCAATTGCTCTCCCTATCTCTGAAGCAGTGAACTTCCCAGCTAGGGCCAGTCTTCTGCCAGCCCAGGACCAGAGAGGACTTAAGGCAGAGTGAGTTTCCTTACCCTTTCCCAGAGCAGTGAATTCTCCAGCAAAGGTGAAATTTTTCAGAAGCTGCAGTACACGAAAAGACTTCAGAAAGGTTATAGTCCTCCCCAGCACTGGAACAGTGAGCTTCCCAGCCAAGACAAGCCTTCCCACCAGTCCCAGGACCTGACTTGACTTCAGGTAGATAGACTGTCTGAGAGGAAGACACAGATACACAGAGAGCACTAACCGCAAAGGCTTGAAAAGGAAGGGAAACCCACGCAGCATTCCTAGGACTTTCCCAGCTTCCCTCAGAGGCTTTGTCTGCTCAGGAGAGGGGCAACCATTTCCACAAATCCATCCATTTCACAAAATGTCAAGGAAACAGCAGCGGGTTCAAACATTACAAACATTAAAAATACACACACACCCACCCACACACACACCCCTTCAAGCCTTTTCCTAAATATACACGCACATATACACATACACATATCAGACTGAGGACCCAAAGAATACATCAAAGACAGGAAAGAAGAAGATATGTCAATGTAGTGTTTCTAGAAGTGAAACAAAAAAATTGCAAATGTTAAAGAGTTGAAACTATTTATTATAAGTATAGAAATTAATTATTATAAGCAATAAATTAATAAAAATCATCACAAGACAGAATACAGCCAGTACAGTACTAGAAACATTAGGAAAAGCATGGAAATACAATCAAGAATATCAAGACTGAAAAGGTAGAAATTCTCAATTTGTCGGAGCGCGCGCGCGCACACACACACACACACACACACACACACACACACAAAAACAAAGAAACAAAAAAGCAACCAACCAAACAAAAAAATCAAAAGAGATGTAACAGAAGATCAGTGAGAGAGAAGACAGGAATATCAACAAGAACCTGTGAGAAGAAAAAACATTGAGAAGACAGAAGAAAGAGGAAGGAAATATTAGAACATGTGGAATGGCATGAAATAAAATAATGTATGCTGGATTGGAATTCCAGAACAGGAGGATGAACTAAACAAAACAAAGAAAAAATCATGAAGAAAATTAAGGAAGAGGTACTAGAAGAACACTTTGTAGGTACATGAATAATTAGGAAATTCCTAGAAATCCTTACCCTACTGTAATTGGCAGAGAGAGAAGTAGAACACTAAAACAGACTGAACACAAAAGAAGAATTTGGGGAGGTCATAAAAAAGATCCCCTCTAAAAAAAAGTCTTAGCCCATATGGCTTCATGGGTGAATTCTACCAAACATTCAAAGCCAAACTATCACCAATACTACTTGAATTATTTAAAAACAGAGAAAAAGAAGGACCACTTCCAGGGTCATTCTATGAAGCAAGTATACGTCTACTACCTGGAAAAGATATTACAGAAAAAAAGCACTAGAAACCAATATCACTCATGAATATAGGTGTGAAAATCCTTAACAAAATATAATCCAACATTTTATAAATATTAATATATCTCAAATAAGTTTGATTCATAGCACAAATACAAGGATAGTTTGATATAAGATAAACAATCTAATTCATCATATTAATAAAGCAAAGAACAAGAACCACATAATTATATCAACTGATACATAAAAAGTCTTAGACAAAATCCAACATGACTTCAAGGTAAAATTACTCTACCAATAAGGAATAGAGAAGAATTTCCTCAACATAGAGAAAAGTCTATACATAAAACTGTCAACATTGTTCTCAATGGATATAGACTAATGACATTCCCCATGTGAACAGTATCCAGGCAAGCCTGCTTGCTTTTATAATTCTTATTAAATATTGTATTAGGAATTTTAGCTAGATTAGTAAGGGAAAAGAAGCAAATAAAAAGCATTCATATTGGCAATGATGGTGAAGCAGGCACTATATGCAGATGGCATGAGAGTATATGAATAAAACCAAAATCTCAATAACAACAACAACAACAACAAAAAACCCAAAAACCTATTAGACCTAGCAATCGAATTTGCTAGAATGCCAGAATATAAGATCAGCATACAAATTGAGTAGGGTTTCTCTACATTAAAAAAGAAACCTGAAAAAACAGACTAGAAAAGTAATGCTATTTACAAGCCAACTACAAAATGACATTCTTCATAATAAACCTAACTGTTGTTGTTGTTGTTATGTGCCATAGATTTGTTTGGGACTCATAGCGACCCTGTATACAACAGCCCTAAACCCTGCTCTATCCTGTGCCAATCGCATTGCCTCTGACAAACCCATCCCAATTACCCCAGTCACTGAATCAATCCACCTCATAGAGGGTCTTCCCCTCCTGCACTGTCCCTCCACCCTACCAAGCATGATATCCCTCTCCAAGGACCTGTCTCTCCTTACAACATGTCCAAAGTATGTCAGACGAAGCCCCAGAATCCTTGCCTCCAAGTAGCCTGGTTTAACCTTCTCCAGGACGAATCTGTTTGTTTTCTTGGCAGTCCAGGGTACATTCAATACTCTTCTCCAGCACCACAGATCAAAGGCATCAATTCTCCTTCTATCCTCCCTAGTCATTGTCCAACTCTCTGATGCATAAGAAGTGATTGCAAAGACCATGGCCTGTATCAGGTACACCTTAGTCTCCAGAGAGACACTGTTGCTCTTGAGTACTTTAGAGAGGTTCCTAACAGCAGACTTTCCCATTGCAATAAGTTATTTTGATTTCCTGGCTGCTGGTGCCAAGAGTGTTGACCGAGGAGCTGAGCAGACTGAAGCTGTGAACAATCTCAATCTCTTTGCCATCCATCTTTATGCTACCAATTGGTCCAGTCATGAGAATCTTTGTCTTCTTGACATTGAGCCTCAGTCCATACTGAAGGCTGTAGTCCTTGACCCTCTGTAGCAAGTGCATGAGGTAGAGACACAAAAGATCTTTATAAGGAAAACTACAAAACACTACTACAAGAAACACCAAGAGACCTTACTAAATGGAAACATATTCCCTGTTCATGGATAGGAAAGTTGAATATTTTGAAAATGATAATCCTACCAAAAGTAATCTGCAGTTTTAATGCAATTCTAATACAAAAAACAAATTCATTCTTTAAGGAGATAGAAAAAGACATTTGCTAGCTTCATTTGGAAAAGAAAGAGAATAAGAATAAGAAAAAATCATCTGAAAAACAAAAAATGAAGAAGTATCTCATTTCCTGATCTCAATAACTACTGCATAGCCATACTAATGAAAACAACACAGTGTTTGCACCAGACTGATACATCAATGAGCAGAATCAAGAATTCAGAAACCAACCCATCAACCTCTAGTCAACTGTTCTTTGACAGGGCAGCACCACCAGTTACATGTGAAAATATCAGTCTCTTTAAAAAATGGTTCTGACAAAACAGGACATCCACATGCAAAAAATTGAAAAATGATCCACATCTCACACCATGCACAAAACTCAACACAAGGGGAATCAGAGACCTAGGGATAAAACTCAAACCCCTAAAGATCATACTAGATAAAATGAGAACAAATTTATAAATGTCATCTTATGGTATAAATAGACTTATAAGCATAGGCAAAATGTACAACCTGGAAAGGGTAAAATCAATGAATGGGACCTTCTTAAATTCAAATTCCTGGCACAACAAAAACCTTCAATATTATGGAAAGAAAGCCCAAATATCAGGACAAAATTTTGTCAATGATATTTCAGACAAAGATTTCATAAGTAAAGTTTACAGACTACTACAGGGCCTCCACAGGAAAAATACTGATAATTACAAAATGTGCAAGATACATGGAAAGACTCTTCACATAGGAGAACATATGGATAGCAAAGAAACACATGAAGATATGTTCAAAATCACTAGCAATCAGAGAGATGCAAAACAAAACACCAATGATATACCCTCTTTCTCCAACAGTAGTAGCTACTAAAACAGCAAACAATAAATGTTGGACAGGATGCAGAGAGATTGGAAGTGTAATGTTCTGCTTTTGAGGTTATAAAATGGCCTAAATGCTATGGAAGGCAGTTTGACATTCCCTCAAAACCTGAACATAGCAATACCATATGATTCATCTGTTCTACTTTTACTAATATAATGCAAGGAAATCAGAACTGAAATGAGAATGGAGATATGTAAACCTATGTTCACAGCAGCATTACTTACATAAACGAGAAAATGGAAATATCCCAAATCACTGTCAACAATCTAGTAGATGAAGGAATTGTGGTATATCCACACAACAGAATACTATGCAGCATCCAAGAGCAATAGTTTTACAAACTGCTGTATATCAAAGGAGAGTACAGAGAGTATTATGCCAAGTGAAATAACTTTGTCAGATAAGATAAAATACTGCATAAACTGACTATTATGAAAATAGGAGCATTAGCAAGATATGTATAAAAGTTCAAAAGGAAACAGGATGGATAGAAGGGGGACCAGAGATAGTGGAATGAGTAATAGCAGCTATTGGTGGGTAGAGAAGAAATAAAGGAATGGTAAAAGTTAAATGGTAACTTGAAAACACATGGTGGTAATAGGCAGATATCAATGGTAATTCATGATAGAAAATAAAATATACACATTTGAATGTATAATATATATGAATGGATGTATTAAATACATGAACACAATTTATATCAATGATTTATATGTAAACCAATAAAGTATAAAAGAGGGAAATAGATTAAGATCACATATACACACACCCTCAGAGATTTAGATATAGAGGAGGAAAACATACCATTTGTGTACACTGAAAAATAAAATATTTCAAAAGATAATGGCTTTTTATATGGTGTAAACTATATATTCTTTTTAAAAAGGGCTATAATATTGTGAGCACTTTAGACAGAATGATACATTAATGCCTATCAACAGCGCAAACACATTGCTGCTGAATTAGAATTGATTCATTACTGACCCTTCAGCAGGTTTTCTGAGGCTGTAAATTACATGGAAGAAGATTACTCATCTGTCTCCAAGTGTCACCGGTGGATATGAATAACCAGAGAGGCTCTGCCTTTGGATTACCAGTCAAAATCCCTACAGGTTATGCCATGTGAAAGTGGGTTAAAGCCCTTTACATTCAAGTAAAGAACTCCTCATTTTGATAATAGTAAATCATTGATATTGAATATATGATCTGTAAGTGTTTAGGTAATAATAAAAGTTTATTTCTATCTTGCTGATAAGCTCACAGGAGAATAGAAAGGCATATTTTGAAACCATGGCAGTAGATATGAAGTGTTTTGATTCATTCAAAGTAGTCTTGAACTTACTCTGTTAAACATCTTCATAAATGATCTGTAGTTCATTTTAATGACATTAATTAAATTTTCAGATGAGAGAGAGTATCAGGCAATGAGATATCACATAAGAGTACAAAAAACCCAAGAAAAGATGTCCTGAAATTAATCAAGTGAGATTTAATCTTGAATTGAAAAGGCCAGTATTTGATTAAAAAATAAATCCAATAAAGGTTGAAGTAGAATTAAAAATCAGTTTCAATAAAGAAATAGTTCCAATAGTTAATATAAAGTTGATTTGATATTCTGTAATGAGATTTTAGGAATTACAAGTTGTTTTTAAGATAGAAATGAATATGAAGACTTCAATGTAATCATAATCCCCTAAAAATCCACCTGGTTGGCTAGCCACATTGGGAAAGTTAAAATGTCATAGACTGATACATACTACAGCAAATGTTTATGACCAAGGTACCTATCAGATGGAAATAATAAGTATCTATCATTAAGGAATCATTGGAGAATTGGATTAAAGAAGAAAAATACAGTGTATTGAAAAGAGACGAGACCTATCAGAGCTACCTAAAAACTCAAAAAAACATACCTTTCTTAAAAATTTTTAAAATAGAAAATATGGAAAACAATAAAAAGAAACAAAAAACCTCTAAACTTTATTTTTTTCTACATATAATGAAAATGTGATTCAGTTTCTTGAATGAACTCCAATAAGAAGCTCCTAAAGTGGTTTGTTCTCTCATAATAGATACTTTAGAGGCCCATCAATATCAATGGTCAATTTCATGATAGAGGAAGAAAAGATTGATGCTCTCAATAAGTTTACCTTGCTTGGATCAACAATCAACACCTCTTGGTACCAACAACCAGGAAATCAGGTGATATACTGCATTGGGCTTCCCCAAAATACTTAAGAACAATGATGCCAGTTTAAAGAAAAAGGTGTGCTCCATCCAGGCTTTGTTACACATCAGAAAGCTGGACAATGAATAAGGATGACCAAAGAAGAATTGATGTCTTTGAGTTATGATATGGGAGATGAATACTGACTATCCCATGAACTACCAAAAGAACAAACAAAAATGTCATGGAAAAAGTGCAGCCATGCAGCCAGAGTGCTCTGTAAAAGCAAAGATGACTCATCTTCATTTATCATCCTCTGAACTTGCTGCTAGGCAAGGCTGTTCCTTGGAAAAGATACCATACTTGGAAAGAAAAAAGGCCAATGAAGGAGAAGAAAACTCTCTCCCACCACCAACACCACTGAGATGGATTAACACAGTAACTCACTCAATGGACTTCAGTGTGTCAAGGTTGATGACACAGGATAGGGCAGAGCTCAGATCTACTCTTCACAGGGTCCCTACAAGTCGTATTTGACTTATTGGTACCTAACAACAATAAAGTTGTTTAAAAGAGCTCTGGTGACTCAGTGGTAGGAAGTTGCACTGACAACACAAAGGCACTTGGTTCAATATCACCAGCTGTTCTTTGGGAGAAAGATGGCCAACATTCTTTCATGTGATCTATTGTCTCTGAAAATTCACAGGAGGGTTATTAGACAAGATTTCAACTCTATTATACACAACAATAAAAACAAAGTGGTTTAGAGTTATAGAATTTGGATTATGATAAAACAGACTGCTTCTTCATTAGCAGAAATGATAATATTATTTGTAAACATTCAAAAGAATATGATTTAAACCAGGCAATTTAAACTATTCTCCAGAGAAGAACCCCCCACCTTTGTTTCTACCAAGATTCAAGTATGTTTTTGTAGAGAACATATTCACAAAGGGTTCTTCAATGGGTATTTTTTCAATAGCTTAAGAGCCTTCACATTGTTATTCTTTGAAGAAGATGCCAAAACTTGAGTTACATAATTATAGCTTTACAAAAATAAGTCCTATTTTGAGGCTCTTAGTGGCGATTTCTTCTCACTAGTATTAGAATAATGGCAAGAGAACATAGATAGCTGCAGGTGACAATGTAAAATAGATACCAAACAAGAATGTAGTAGGGATTTTCCATTTTTAGCAAATGTGATTATATGCATTATCTCCAGAGTAAATTTCTCTTTTTCTGTAAATATAATTCCTGGAAGAGCTTGGAAGTACTATACAAGTAAGCTCAATTCTTATTCATGCGTAATTTAAGTAAATCAGGAAACATCAACAAGTTCTGTACATGCACAGAGAGTACAATATCGTTCAGTTTCTGCAAGCATATTCTGGTTTTCATTACTTGAAACTTTTTAGCTTGATTATTTCACCTGAATGTATTACAAGACAATGTAAAATGCTTAAAGATGCTATTCTTTTAGATATATGTAAAACACAAATCCTTTTTTTTTTTTAAAAAAAATGCTTCTTTACGATTCAGAATCTGAAAAAATAGCTAAAAGTGTTCTAATTTGTAGTTTCATGTTGTTCTCTGTTACTAGTGGTCCCATTCAAGAAATTAAGTCTCATTTCAATGACATCTTGACTAAAATTAAGGTTTAAAACTTTTTTCTCTACTGGTATGTAAGAAAATAAATGGCTTAACACACTAAATTCAGTTGTTATTTTTTTTAAACAACATTGATACACCTGAGATCTATACAACATGTAAAGACTTTGTCAATGATAATTCCAACCATTGAACAAGAAAACTAAACAAATGAAAATCAACACCTATTTGAGAATCTAGAGAATTGAGGTCACGGGTCAAGCCAATGTGCTAAAAACAAGAGCCAGACAGGTAAATAGAGAGAACCATCATTTAGTGAGCGAATCATCCTAGAAACAGAAGGTGGGCAGCTGGAGATGGTACTGGTAGAACCCCTTTAAACTGTAATTGACACATAGTTGGACACTTGGTATAGACAAGACTGGGAGTTAAAAATTCTAGGATGGGGAGGTGTTTAATAATGTTTCACCTCCAGAAGCCCTATTAAGTTCTCACTAAAAGATTGAGAAACATGCCCTGCTGCTTCTGGCAAAAAAAAGTAACTGTTTTGAAATATATTTAGAACTCTGTTACTCTTAATGCAGGTCCTCAAGGGAACTTATATTACCAGAGCCTTAAAAACTGTGTTTTGCCAAACACAACTAGCCTGCAGAATGACAAATACCCAACTTCTGCCACTGTGAGCATCCATTTTGAAAAGGACAGCAGGCAACAAGAGCTTTCTCTGTGACAATGAGCTTGAGCACATCAGAGACTGTGGGGAGGGTGAGATAGGGCAAGGTTCCTATCTGGTGTTTATAGAACCACTAAGAATTGCAGTGTGATATAAGTGATATTCTTAGATAATTTTCATATTCTGGAAATTTTTGTGGAATGGGAATAAATATGGATCTTATCCAGTCAGTTGGCCAGGTAGTTGTCATCCAGATTTCTTGGCATAACTTGGTCAGTGTGTCCAGGACAGCATCTGCCTATTGAAATATGTCAATTGCTATTCCATTAATCCTTGGGGCCTTATTTTTTTGTCAAGTCCTTCAGATCAGACTACACTTCCTCCTTCATCACCATTGCCTCTTGATCATATGTTGTTTCTTGAATTCTTCTGTCAGCCAATTCTTATTGGTACCGTGAGGCTGTATACTCACTCCTTCTATCTTCTTTTAATGCTTCCTGGATCATTCAGTATTCTGCCCACAGCATCCTTAAGTATTGAATTTGTTCTTTAGTTTCTTCTGCTTAAGAAATATGAAGCGAGTTCTGCCCTTTTGATTTTCTGACTCCAGGTCTTTGCACATTTCATTATAATACTTTGCTTTGTCTTCCTGAGCTGCTCTTTGAAATTTTCTATTCAGCTCTTCAACTCCTTGATTTCTCCCCTTTGCCTTGGCTTCTCAGTGCTCTAAGACAATATTCAGAGTCTCTTCTGACATCCATTTTGATCTTTTATTCTTCCTCCATCTTTTCAATGACCTTTTGCATCCTTCATGGATGATAACCTGTCCCTGAGTTGGTTTTTAAATTCAGGTGGGACAGAATCAAGGTCAAATTTTATTCCTGTGGATTTGCTTTGACCTTCATTAACTTTCATTTGAATTTGCATAGGGGTAGTCTGTTCTGCAATCACTACTTGGCCTACTTTTCACTGCTGATATTGAACTTCTCCAGTGGTTCGTTACATGGATATAATTGATCTGATTTTTGTGCATACCATCATCCAGGCCATGGTCTTCACAATTACTTGCTATGCATAAGAGAGCTGAACAATGACTAAGGATGGCAGAAATAGAATTGATTGAGTGGTGGTGTGGGAGAAGAGTCTCAAATGTACTACGGACCTCCAAGAAAACAAACAGGCCTGTTTTGGAGAGGGCGAAACAAAGATTCTCCTCAGAGGCTAGGATTTTGAAGATTTGTCTCATATATTTTGGGCATAAGGCCAGAGAGACTGGTCCTTGAAGAACAACATTATGTTTGAAATTGTGGGGGACAGCAAGCAGAGGAAGAGCCCTGATGAGGTGGATTGATTCAGTAACTGGGACAATAGTGGAAGGTTTGTCTGAGTCAGTGAGACTGGCTCAGGTTTAGGGCAAGCTTCAGAGCTGTTGCTCATAGACTCACTATGAGTTGCAGGTGATTCAATGGCACATAACAACAACAAAAATAGATATTGACTTGAAGAGCTCTAATAATTAATTTTATACCTGTACCACCCATGAAGAGATGCAGTCATACTTCAAAGTGTTTGTTGTTATGTACTGTCGAGTCAAATGTGAATCAAAGTGACCCTATGCTCTGAGAACAGCTCTGAACTCTGCTCTGTGCTGAGTCAATCTCATTGTTGCTGACAAACCTGGCCTGATTAACCTTGTTACTGTGTCAATTTATTTCATCTGACTCCAGAGTCTTTCTCTTCTGCCCTGTCCCTTGACCCTTCTAAGTATGATATCCTTCTCTGAAGACTGGACCTTCTTGGCTACATGCCCAAAGTATGTGAGATGGAGTCTCAAAATTTTTTCCTCCGAGGAGTTGCTTGGTTTCACCCTCTCCAGTACAGACCAGTTAGTTCTCTTGGCAGTCAATGTGATCAATACTCTTCTATAGCGCTACAACTCAGAGGCATCAATTCAACTTCTGTCATCCTTGATCATTATCTAGCTCTCTGACGCATAACAAGTAATTGTGAAGACTATGGTTTGGATCTGGTGCACCTTAGTTTCCATACTAACATTCTTGCTTTTAAGCATTCTGGAGAGATTGTTGGCAACAGATTTCCCAAAAGCAATTTGTCTTTGCATTTCCTGACTGCTAGTGTCAAGAGTGTTGACTGTGGAACCCAGCAAGCTGACATTGATAACAATCTCAATTTCTTCTCCATCTATCATGATTCTGCCAATTGGCCTAATGGTGAGAACGCTCATTCTTGATGTTGAGTTTCAATACATAATAAAGACTACAGTCCTTGACCCTCTACAGTGAATGCTGCAAGCCCTCTTCAGTTCAGTAGGTAATGTTGGGTCATCTGCATAAGGCAGGTTCTTGATGAGTCTTCCTCCAATCCTAATGCCACATTCCTCCTCATTAATTATAGCCTCTCCAATGATCTGTTCTGTGTACACATTGAAAAATGTGGATATAGGATATTTTTTAATTTTTATTTTATCCTTTTATGATTTTGAACCATGAAGTGGTTCCTTGCTGTCTTCTGACAACTATTTTTTGGTCCAAATATAGGTTTCGCATAAGCACAATTAGTGAGTTCTGGGATTCCTATTCTTCTCAAGATTAGCCACAATTTATTGTGATCCACCTAGTCAAATGTCTTTGTATAGTCAATGAAACACAGATAGATATTTCTCTAGTGCCTTCTGCTTTCAACCAAGATCTATCTGACATTGGCAATAATGACCCTAATGATACATGTACTCTAAGCATGAAGTGTAATTAATCTATTTAGATCATATAGGAAAATGAAATCATATTAAATATAGTAAA
>NW_006399940.1:3797117-3797643 GCF_000299155.1 Elephantulus edwardii | reverse complement strand
GGCAAGGATTCTGAAGCTTCGTCTGACATACTTCAGACATGCTGCAAGCCAGGACCAGTCCTTGGAGAGAGACATCATGCTTGGGAAGGTGGAGGGACAGCACAATGGAGAAAGGCCCTGGATGAAATGGATTGAGTCAGTGGGTTGAGGGCTATTGTACATAGAGTCCCGATGAGTCGCAGGGTACTTGACAGCATATAACAACAACAACAAGGTGTGGTTGTGTAGGAATGTGTTGAATACAGGGTGTTAGCTTATCCTAAAGGGGATTCGCTAGTCTCAACACTAATTTGATCAGACTCACAGGCACATGTGAGAATCTGACTACCAGAAGAAGCAAGAGAATACAATGTGTACCTTGGGGTCAGGACCTACAGCATCAGCACCTGTCACAGCCACAGAAGAGAACCAGAGACCTGATGTGAGACAAAGTGGACCTTGGGATTGCTATGCCATTGAAACAGAGTTAAGATCCTTTTTCCCAAGATTGTATAGGACTTGGGGAAGGAGGGGAGCATCATAATTG
>NW_006399940.1:3728886-3796177 GCF_000299155.1 Elephantulus edwardii | reverse complement strand
AACAACAACAACAACAACAACAAGGGTTTTGTAATACTGGCCTAAAGTGTCCAGGCTCAAGGCTGAGGTGGCTATGAGAGCACATTCTGGAAGCTGTTTTGACAGAATAACTGTATTCTGCTCTTAACATTAATTATAGCATTTTGACCTTCCTAATATGGTTCTGTGTGGTCTTTGAGGTATCCTGTGCTGTTGATGGAGATAGGTCCACTTTGTGAGGTTGGTGAAGATGTGATACAGCTATTCCTATGCAGCCCTTGTTCTTTCAGGCAAAATTAACTTCAGAGCAAGTAAATTATCAGCAGCATTACATAACAGAATTTATTTTTAAGAAGGCAAAAGGTGGGTCTGGAGATGTAGCTCACCGGTGGAGCACGGTGGCTCACGTGCCGTGGCTTTCTGGTTCGTGGTTCATTACCACTACCAAGGGAAAGAAGGCAAAAGGATCCCTAGTATATATGCACCTAACAATAGGACTAAATCCATCAAAATACAAGAGTCATAAATTGATATGACTCTAAGTAGAACTAAATAAATCCACTATTATAGTGAGGGATTTAAACCTTCTCTATCCTAAATTGGCATATCTGGCAGTGAGAAAATCAGTAAGAATACAACTGAACAGAAAAGTACCATCAATCAAGTTGGTCTAATTTATGGTATTTATAGAAGGCCTTACCTAACAACAACATTCTTCTCAAGCTCACATGGAAACTTCACTAAGTTACACCAGATTTTGGAACAAACACTTTAACAAATTGGAAAAAAAAAGTCACACAAGGTATGTTCTGTAACATAGAATGAAACTAAAAATCAATAATGGAAAGATAGAAAATTCTAAAATATTTGGCACTTAACATATTTCTATGTAGCATATATAAAGATGAGGTGTAAGCAAAATAGAAGATCTTTAACAAGCTAGAATGACACTGAAAACCAGAAATAAATATGGTACAGGATAAAGCAAGTTTCTGTTATATTGCTCACAGGGTCATTATGAATCATAGTCGACTTGATGGCATTAAGAACAACACAGTATATGAACTTAGGAGAGTCTCAAAATAAATTGGAAATATTTTTAACTAAATGAAGATAAAACTTAAAAATAATTTTCAGAAAGAAGGAAAGCATTGCTTAAAAAAGAATGGATTCTTTTAACACATGTGTGAAAAAAGACCCAAAAATACCCCAAAAACCCAAACTAAAATTGGAATTACATTATGATCCGGTATTGACTTGGATCTGTGATCAACACCCATGGAAGTAGTGATCAAAATAGCAAATGATGTATTGCATTAAAACATATGTTCTAAAAGACCTTTTTAAAAGAGTTCAAAGAAAAGATTTCACTTTCATAAGTAAGATATGCCTTATAGAAGCCATGATGATATTTTCAATCATCTCATATGCATGTGAAAACTGACAGCGATTAGGAAAAATATATTATGTCTTTGAATTATGATATTGGTGAAGAATATTCACTATATAATAAATAGCCTGAATAACAAATAAAGCAGTCTTAAAAGAAGTAAGTAGTGTACTCAGAATGATCCTTTAAAAAGAGGATTGTGAAACTTAATCTCATATACTTTGGGCACATTCTTAAAAAGGGTCAGTTTCTGGTCAAAGATATCATGCTTGATAAAGTATAGGGCAGTATAAAATGATTAATTTAAAAGAGTAAGAGTGGACAAATAATGAACATTGCATTGGAACAGATGAAGGAAAGGACTGTTTGAAAGGAATGTATGATTAGGCATTATAGGTATGACAACAGTCCTGAATAAAAGGAACATTATTGCAAAGAGGACAGGGAGGGGGATGGAGAAAGTAATTGTACAACAATATATAAATATTAAAACCCAAAAAGTGAACTGGAGGAGGGGAAAGAGAGAGAAGGGGGAAAATATGCAACAATAAATGAATGAATATCTAAATTTTCTATAATTTTTTTAAAATAACAATTACAATAAAAATGTTGTATTTTTATTAAAAATAAAAGAATAACAAAGTGGCTGCAAAAGTGGGCCAAACAAAGCAACAGTTGTGAGAATAGCATATTTGTGGGTAATGTTTTGCCTGTTGTACATAGGATTGTTGATTTGAAATTGATTCAAAAGCACCTAATAACACCAACAGTGTAACCCAGAAACACACTCCTATATATACTCAAAACTATTGAAAGTAGAAACTCAGAGATTTCTACATCAACGTTCATTACATCACTATTCACAATAGACAAAAGCTCAAAATAACCTAAATGTCTATCACCAAATGAATAGATAAACAGAAAGTGGTATATACATACCATTCAGCTAATAAAAGAAACAAAGACTTAACACACTGAACAATAAGAATAATGTTTAAAGGCATTATGCAGAGTGAAAAAAGTCAGTAAAAGAAGTACAACACAGGAAAACAAGAATCCATAATATAGGGGAGGAAATCACATTGATTAAGAGTATGATAACAGGTGTCATTATGTGTCATTGAGTCACTTGCGATTCATTGCGACCCTATAACAGCTCTGAACCTTGCTCTATTCTGAGCCAAACTTATTGTCTCTGATACACCTACCCTCACTACTTCAAACACTGAGTCAGTGCATCTCATAGAGAATCTTCCTCTTTTGTACTGACTCTCCACCCTCCATCACCACACCTCAGAGGCATCAATTCTCCTTCTATCTTTCCTAGTCATTGTCTAGCTTTCTGATGTATAGCAAGCAATTGTGAAGACCATGGCATGGGTTGTTGTAATTCTTCTCAATAAGTTTATACAACTTTAAAAACTCAACTTGTAAAGGTTGTTTTATAGATATATATTCACAACAACAAAACCAAAATTGCTAAGGCAATTTTATGTACAAACAGAAACCTCTGGGACATGGTTATTGGTCTGAAGGTTTAAGATCATAGTGCTAATATTTTTACAGGAGCAGACTGCTCAACTTTCTCCCTTGGAACTTCTGCTGAATTCAAATTATTAACCCTTTGATTTTGTACCTGAACATGCAACACACTCACTCTGTGTGTGTGTGTGTGTGTGTGTGTGTGTGTGTGTGTGTATTTGTTGTTGTTGTTATTGTTATTATGTGCCGTCCATTTGCCTGCACCACATAGCTATTCTATGTACAACAGTTCTGTACCCTTCCCTGTCCTAAGCCAGTCTCACTAATACCAACACACCAACCCCTGTCACCCTGGTTACTGTACAATCCATCTCAACCAGGATCTTCCTCTCCTGCGTTATCGCTCCAACTTTGCAAGCATGATGTCCTTCTCCAAGGACTGGTCCCTATATATATGGGTATGTATGTGTGCACACACATATAATGTATTATTCACTGACAAAAAAATTAAGACAAATATTAAGCAACCGTCTCTGATCATTCACTTACGAAGACATCAAACAGAAATACTTGTAAATGACTGAATACTCTGTAATTAAAATGTTGTGAATTATTTATAAAAAATTCCCACAAAAAAAGTTTGTGACTCATTGGTTTAAAAAAAGGGAAAAAAGCATTATTCTGAGCATCCATTGAAATGTCTATTTGACTCTATTGTCTATTTGACAATCTCCATTGATTTTTTTTAGTAAATGTTATCAACCAGCTTTTAAAAAAACTAAAAGGACCCAAATTTAAAATTATTAATGTGTACAAATGTGAACTCTAGGTTGTTTATTTACCTCTTACAGGTATGACCAAGGATGCCCTTGAGGACATTCCATCTGGCAAGACATCTCTGTCCACAGTTTAGGCCAAGGCTACTTGCTAGGTGTTAGTGATCTGACTTACCTCATTCTTGTCTCCCCAACACCCCATTGCTTTCTTATATTCAGCTCACCAGGAGATGTTGGTGAATGCTGGTAAGAAATGTCTTGCTTCTCACCAGGCCTGAAAACATGTAATTCTGCTAGTTCTGATTTCGTAAAAAGCACAAGTGCTCAGAGTGACTTAGAGGGAGTAAAAGGGCAATGTCACCCTCCACGTCAGCACCACTGCCAGGATCAGAGTGGCCCTATACATACTTCTTTGCCTTTAAGGTGTTTTTTTTTAAATCTGAAAAGTCATGAGTAAAGTTTAAATCATTAACAAGGATTCAAAATGCCTCATTATAGAAAAACAAATCTATTACAAAAAGTAAAACTGATTTTTAATCCATAATTGACCTTCTCCTTTGGGAACATTAAACTGTTGTAAAGATCAGGAGGCCCTGATTTGCACACAATGTTCCAAATCAAACTCAAATGTTCATGACGAAAGCCCTACTTCATAAAATTCTTCTGTTCCCCACTGAGGCATTATGTCTTTGTTAAGGGATGGGTATATCCATAGTTCTCATTAGTTTGATTAATGGTATACCTCTAATAGAGGCCGCCACCTGACATTTGGGAAAAAAAATACATGGCAGGTAATTTTTAAAAATACAGAACCTGTCCCCTTAACCTAGTTTCATTCCCTCAGGTAAGGGTGGCAATTGGATGTGACACTCATCAATGGGAGCATTCCGACATCCTCCCTTTCCCTCCCTCCCCAGTTCAATTAAAAGAGTGATAGCCTGGCTTTCTGGAGAAACTGAAGCAGATGCAGGAGCGAGTTGCTTAATATCCCCAGCACAGTCAGTGCATGCTATCATTTCCACAAATTTAATCTTTACATTTCCCATCAATTAGACACATCAAGGTTTAACTTGAATATTGAATTAATGGAGTGTTTCTGTTCTTAATAGATAATGCATCTCATGTGCCTTGCTTGCCTTTTCAATTAGAAAAACAATGAAGTGCAAAAATAGACCAATTTCACATTTTTAAAATGCTGACTAAAATTCATATTCAAAAGTCTTTACTTTGGAGTGAGCTTTGGCTGTCACTAATGAGACTATCTTCTTCTTTGGTCTTGAGAATCATTATGAATGTGTTTCCAGCTCTTATGGTTAGCTACTTTCTCTTGTAATAGCAGTTTCAGAATCTATTTGGTTCACAAATTAAGCCCCTCTAACACTCGGAAGAGATAGAGGATACAAAACTGGCCTTTGTAAAACCTTTGCCTTGTGCGCTTATCTCAGGCAGGATGTAACAACTAAAATCACCTTGTTTGATTCCATTTCAGTGCACAGGAATAAACATCCTTGATTTCTGTTTTCTGTCTAATTAGAAATGAACCTATTTTATATTGCCTAAAAAATGCAAGTACCTTTGTGTTTTATTGGTTTCCTTTTCCATTTAATACTTTATTTCCATATCTAAGTGTATGTTCTCTCTGAAGATTAGAGAGCCTGCGTTTCTATGCAATGGTACAAGCCCTTTCCCACCCACATGCCACAAGCAGGATGTTGCATTAGCCTGAAAACTGATGACAGCAGCTGTCCTTGAGCATGGATGTCCTCTTTAATCAAAGTGAGTTCCCTAATGGGCACTATAATGACATTCATTTGCCTTTTGGTTGTACCTGATGTGACACTTGAGGCAAACCAATGATTACTTTCCTTTAAATTTTTTTTTTTAAAGCCAGGATCATTACCCTAGGAAAAAGTTCAGTTAAAACAGAAATATAGTGTGGGTTTAGGAAAGTTTCATTCCTAAACCTAAGTTTCACAAATGATAATAGCATAATTTCTTAGTTAACTCAGTAGTGAAATTCTGTATTTGAGATTGGCTGATATATTGACCACTAAAGACTACTCTATAGTGTTTCCTGAGTCAAGATATAGGATAAAAAGGCAATTTAATGAGAAAATTGTCAGTTACATCTCAGAAATCTAAAATCTACATTTTTCTATTTTGAGTCTGAAAGGTGATTGGTAATGAAAAAATTGCTCTGGACTAGAACTAATATTTAGAAATAGACTAATCTTTGCAGTTTCATTTTATATGAATTTGCTAAAAACTTTGTAGCATACATGCAAAAATGTTCCATAAAATGATAAGACACTTTCAGCAGTGTAGATAAAAACATCTTTCCAAAATATATTCATGCAGGGATGATTACCTATGAGGCTTAATATTTTCAAAAATTTCAGAGGAATCTCTTAAAACGTTCTTATTTTGTTAGGATCATAGGCTCAGGGGCTGGAAGAATGTTCAGAACTCAGACAATTTATTTTTAGACTTCTGGCAAGAGGCATCCAAAGATAGATACTGTCCATACACTTATATCTCATCCAAGCATGATGAATCTAAAAATTAAGTTCAACAGATTGATAGTGTATTCTCCAAAAGAATCATCAGAGAAGTAAATTTTATAACATACCCTTTAACAAGCCAAATGCCTTGTTAGAAATCCTGCTAACTGAATTTGTATTTATTTGTGGCAATATTTCATTTAAAAACATTTATTTTGTGGGATGTATGACAAGAAATTATTTATAAGTGCTTACAATTATTTATACTTATACATCTTAGTAGAATGATAAAGATTTCATATTAAAACATGCACTCAGATATATTTAAATGACAAAGTATTTAGAAAATTAATCTTGTTTACTATTTTGGGTCTTAAATACTTCCTGCCAGAAAAATCATCCTTAAAATATTAAGTCAATACTGACTTACAATGATATAATAGGGTAGAATAGAACAGCTTCATAAAGGGATTTCCAGGTTATAAATGTATACCCTTAAACAGATGGTCACATCTTTCTCCTGTGAGGTGCTGGTGAGTTTGAACTGCTGAACTTTTTTGCTTCAGTAGGGTAAGAAGCTGTGCTGCAATCCCAAAGGCATGCTGTTCAAACCCACTAGCTACTCCGTGGGAGAAGGATGGATATTCTCCTCCTGTGAGATTTACTGCCTCTGAAAACCCACTAGAGGTTCAGCTGTGAGTCTGTTCCAACTCTACACAACAGCAACAGGGCTTTTTTAAAAGCAGTTGTCAATAAGGATTTTAACACTAATCTTTAAAGAGCTCTTTAGCAAAATATAGTTAAATAAGAAGAGTCTTGACACACTTAGTTTGAGATTTCTCAATACTAACGGAATACTAACGATGCAACTTAAAAAAAAAAAAAGGCCTGATTCAGGGTTAGGAGACGTTAACATCAAGGCCTATGTGAGATTAGGCTACCTGTGTTTATTATTACACTTCTACTGCTTTCAAGATGAATACCTGTTCCTGATGTGCCATTGAAAGTGCTGAGCTTGACTATGTTAGAGCAGAGAAGGAAGGTTCCCTAACAGATAGCTTTGGCTATCTATAAGACAGCAAAGGAACATTTTGGCAGGAAAGTACACAGCACAGCAGGATACTCTGGTTTGAACAAAATGTTTTTATGCAATGTGTTACCAGGGGAATTAATTTGCATGTTGACACTACCGCCCACACACATAATCTCCAGTTTATTTCCTGACCAGATGAGTTTTTTCCTAATATTTTACAGATACAACCTAAGTCTATTTTCTAAATTATTTAACAAACATTTTTGATGACACACACATGAGGAAACAAGATTATAAACTCTGCTAGCAATAAGTCTTCTGAAAAATTCAGATAGATTTCCTTCATAAAAAGCACTCAGTTCTTAATAATTATTATATTTATACATAATTTTTATCAGGCAATGGAAAAATAACTAGTTTGCATTTTCTAATTTAATTCAATATAATTTATCACACTCTTTCTAAATATATTGAAGGTATTTTACACATCTGGTAACATGATTGTCTTGTTTGATAAAAGAATCATGATCTATATACATATTTTAATACAAACAACTAAAGCTCAAAGAACTAAAGGTAAAGTGATATGGTAGTTCAGTGGAGGAAGAGATTATTTCTGACCATAAAGAACAAAAAAATCACTATACAAGAGATGATTTTTGTTGTGGTGGTGGTATAAAGTCGGAACTGACCCATAGCTGAGCCTCTGGCAGGTTTTCAGAGGTAGGTGTTTAATCGAATGGGAGGAGATTTCCCATCCTTCTCCCGTGGAGCAGCTGGTGGCCTCGAACCGTGTGCCTTCAGGATTGCAGTGAAGCTTCTTTCCACTAGGCGATCAGTGCTCCATTATGACTATTAGGCTATATATTAAAATAGATTCCATGTATTCCATATTCCTTTATTTATATCCTTACATATTTGATATGAAAAAGCTGAGCAATCTCCTCGTGAGCCTCAGACACCCCACTAGAAGGAATGGGAAAGATAAAATTTTATAGTACAGCAAGCTTTAAGAGATAATAGACTATATATTAAAATTATATACTTGCTCTTTAGAATTTTAAGGGGGTCCTTTACAGCAGATTTCCCAATGCAATACATCTTTTGACCGTTTAAATCCTACTATCAATAATATTACTATCACATGAAGCAAGATCCTGCTAAAGATTATCCAAAACAGACAAGAGCAGTACATCAACAGAGAACTGCCAGATGTGAGAGTTGGGTTTAGAAGAGGCCATGGCACTAAGGACATTATAGTCAACGTCAGATAGATTTTGGCTGAATGCAGAACCAGAGGAATGTCTATCTGTGTTTCATTAACTATGCAAAGGCATTTGACTTTGTATGGATCACAACAAATTGTGGCTAAGCATGAGAAGAATGAGAAACCCAGAACTCTTAACTGTACTCACATGAAACCTATATGTGGACTAGGAGGCAATTATGAGTACAGAGCCTGAAAATACTACAGGTTCAAAATCAGAAAAGGTATACACCAGGGATGCATCCTATCTCTATACCTTTTCCATCTATAAGCGGAACAGATCATCTGGGAGGCCGGACTCTATGAGGATGAATATGGCAACAGGATTGGAAGAAGACTCATCAACAGCCTGCATTATGAAGATGACACTGCTTGCCGAAACTGAGGAGAACCTGAGGCATTTGCTGCAGAAAGTCAAGGACTGCAATCTTCAATATGAATTGAAGCTCAACATCAAGAAAACAAAGATTCTCATCATTAGGTCAATTGGCAGCATCATGTTAGAAGGAGAAAAGATTGAGATTGTTAACAATTTTAGCTTGTTTGGTTTCAGGATTAACACTCTTGGCACCAGTAGTAAGGAAATCAAAAGACAAATTGCCCTGGGAAAACTCTGTTGTCAGGGACTTTTCCAGAAGAGCAACAATGTCAACCTAGAGACTATGGTGTATCTGACCAAAGCCACAGTCTTCACAATTACTTGCCATGCATCACAGAGCTGTACAATGACAAAGAATGATAGAAGGAGAATCAATGCTTTAATTGTGGTTCTGGAGGTAAGTATTGAGCATTCCATGGGCTGCCAAGAGAATAAACAAGTCTGTCCTTGAGACGGTGAAACTGAGCTGCTTTTTTAAGGTCTGCTTCACATACTTTGGGCATGTTGCCAGAAGGGGCTAGCCCATGGAGAATGACATTATATTTGAAAGGCTGGTGGGACAGTACAAAAGAGGAAAACCCTAGATGAGATAGACTGATTCAGTAACTGGGGTAATGGGAGTAGGTGTGTCTTGACACAGTGACAGTGCCTCAGGAAATGGCAGGGTTCAGAGCTATTGTACATATGGTCACTATGAGTCACAAGCAATTTGACAGCACATAACAACAACAACCATGGGTGTTGATTGTGGACATAAATAACAGTAATTCATTGAGACCTTCAATATTTTCCCCATTATTGCCTATAGATCCAGCAGTGGGATACTGAAATCTTCAGTCTTCTGCAATATTTCAAGTGTTTACTTGAACCTGCAAGCAAGGTTATGTCATCAGCATAATGTGGATTGTTCAAGAGTCTTCTTCCTTTTCCTAGTGTCACATTTCTTCGTATAGTCTAGCTAGTTAATTATTTGCTCAAAATACAAATTTTATAGGTATGGAAGATAACGCAACACTAATTCACACATTTCTTGATGTTAAACCATATAATATTCCTATGTTTCATTTAGATTACTACTTCTTTTTTCTATGCGCAGATTTCTGTATGAACATATTTTCAATATTTTAAATGTTATTGATACTTAGTTATGTTCCACAAAGTCAAATATAATAGTTAATAAAACACAAATAAACATCTTTTTGTTATTTTCTGCATTCAATCAGGATCCATGTGACACCAGCAATGAAATCGTCATTCCATAGCCTTTTCTGATGCCAGGTTGAGTTTCTTGGTTTCCTGTCACAATATAGCATCAGTCATTTGTTAAATAATGTTTAAAATATTTTACTTGAATGTGTATTAATGGCATTGTTTGATAATTTACATATTATGTTGAGTCAATTTTTTTAAATGGGAACAAATATGGATCTCATGCAGTCAGTTTGGTCAGATAACTACATACCAAATTTCTTAACATAGGCTAGGGAGCACATCCATTGGTACATATATTACGGAAACAACTCAAATAGTGTTCCATCAAATTTGAAGCCTTATGTTTTGCCAGTGCCTTCTGTGCAATTTAAAGTGGTCTTTCATTACTATCAGTTCTTGTCAATAAATTGCTATCTGAATGGGTTCAGTGTCAACAAATCCTTTTGGCACAGTGACTCTGTATATTCCTACTATCCTTTTTAGATGCTTCCTATAGGACTCAATAGTTTGTCCAAGAATCCTAAATAATTGACACTCAAGGCTTAATTGTTCTTTGTTTCAACTTAAAAAATGCAGGATAGGCCAAGATTCTGATCTCTTGTTCATAGGATAGCTATGTACTGGAGTCAATTGGACAGTAATTATAAATGACCAACTCTATGTTTAGTCTGTGTGTCTTCATAACCTGACTTCATACTTTCATAATTGGTGATTTAGAGTAGTAACTCAATCTTCTCATTTGTAGAATGTGGATTAAAAATAATACTTTCTCAATCCAGTCTTTTGTTGATGGGCATTTGGTGTACAAACCTCTGTGTCTCGATTCTATTTTCCTTGAGGTATAGTCTTAGAAAATGTCTATGTTCAGATTTTAGAGGAAATGCCAAACTGCCTTCTGAAGTGGTTGTACCAATTTACAATACCACTAACAGTGTATAGGAGTTTGAATCTTTCTACATCTTCATACAACATTTATTGTATGTTGTGCTGTTAAACATTGCCACTGCCACTAGGATGAGAGAATAGCTCATTGTCGCTTTGATTTGCTCCTCTCTAATTGTTGTACATTCATTTAGTGGGATACTATGCAACATTCAGGATCAAAAATTTTTAATAAACTTCCTAACTTGGGAGAGGCTGAAGAGCATAATGCTGAGTGAAATAATTCAGTACCATAAAGACAAATATTGAATAAGGTAATTACTGTAAAAATAGAAGAATAAACTAATCAAATGTTTATAAATGTCCAAAAAGGGGGAATGAGGGGGCAGGAGATATAAGAGTGGGAGTACTAAAGAATAATAAGATCTGTCTAGGGACTAGTGTGTGTCTGTTTCAGGCCCTGGTCCTTAAAATTACTTGCTATGAATCAGAGAGTTGGACAATGACTAAAGTTGACAAAGGAAGAATTGATGCCTTTGAATTCTGATGCTGGTGAAGAATAACAAAGTTTTTCTTTGGAGGCAAGGATTTTGAAGCTTCACCTTAAATACATTGGGCATGTGTCCAAGAGGGATCAGTCTTTGGAGAAGGACATCATGATTGGAAGAGTGGCAGGGCAATCCAAGGGGGGAAAAATCCTGGATGAGATGGATTGATTCAGGGACTAGGGTAATGGGGGTAGGTGTGTTGGAGTGAGACTGACTCAGGATATGGCAGGTTCAGAACTGCCATACGTAGGGTTCTTGTGAATTACAGGTGACTCAATATCACATAACAATAATAATCAATTGTTCTATTGTATAAAATAAGGATTTCTAAATGAAGAGAAAGATTTATGCAATAGAGGAAAAACATAAGTGCCTGTGCTTAAGTATGTATATATTTATATGTGTTGCCCAGTATTTGTTGTGTACCATATAGCTGGAACTCACCCAGAGCTGACCCTCTGGCAGGTTTTCAGAGGCTGTTAATTGCACATGAGGAAATTGTATTTATATAGGTATGTATAAATATACATGTACAAGAACATACTTGCATATATATATATACACACACATTATTTAAAATTATATATCTATTTGAACCAGGAGGCAGTAAACACTGCATGGTTCAAAATCATGAAAGGTTTATGGCAGGGATGTATCCAATCTCCATTTATTTTTGATCTATATGCAGAACAGATCATCTTGGAGTCTGGGCTCTATGAGGAGGAATTTATCATCAAGATTGTAGGCAGACTATTTAGCAGTCTGCATAATGAAGATGATACAACATTTCTTGCCAAAACTAAGGATGATCTGAGGCATTGGCTACAGAAAGTCATGGACTTCAGTCTTCAATATGGTTTGAAGTTCAACATCAAGAAAACAATTCTCATCACTGGACCAATTGGCAGTATCATGTTAGACGGGGACAAGATAGAGATTGCAAAAATTTTAGCTTGCTTGGTTTCACAGTCAATACTCTTTGCACCAGCAGTCAGGAAATCAAAAGACAAATTGCATTGGGAAAATCTGCTGTCAGGGACCTCTTCAATGTATTGAAGAGCAGCAATGTCACTCTAGAGACTAAAGTGTGCCTGATCCAGGCCATGGTCTTTGCAATTGCTTGCTATGCATGACAGCTGGACAATGGCTAAGGTTGATAGAAGAATTGATGAGTTGTGGTGCTGCCAAAGAGTACTGATTATATCATAGTTGCTAGGAGGACAAACAAGTTAGTCCTCATAGTATGAAACCAGGCTGCTCCTTGGAGGCAAGGATTCTGAGGCTTCGTCTTACATACTTTGGTCACGTTGCAAGGAGAGACCAGTCCTTGGAGAGGGACATCATGCTTGGAAGGGTGGAGGAACAGTCCAGGAAAGGAAGACCCAGAATGAGAGAGACTGATTTAGTGACTAGGGTAATGGGGTTAGGTGTGCCAGAGACAGTGAGGTTGGCTCAGTACAGAGTAGGGTTCAGAGCTGTTGTACATAGGGTTGCTAAGAGTCCCAAGTGACTTGATGGCACATAACAAGACATTAATTTGTAGGAAAGAGTAACTTTGGAATCAGAAACATCTAGTGTTAAAGACCTTATTTACTGTATGTATTGAAGAACACACACACATGCTTCGCTTTAACATATCTATCCTGATTATATGAGCTTTGATGGCCTAGTAGTAAGAAGCTGCACTTCAATAACTCACTAGTACTAAACTTAGCTTTTGTAAAGTCTAATTTTTTTTTTTTACCTTTTAAGCAGGTATAATAAACAGCTCCAATCTGATCAGTGTGGATGAGAGATAAATGGGTTCTAGTGGCCTAGTGGCAAGAAGCTGCATTGCAATCCCCAATGCACATGGTTTGAGGCCACGAGGTACTCTGTTGAAGAAGGATGAACAATCTCCTCCTGTGCAATTAACTGACTCTGAAAACTCACCAGAGGGTCAGCTCTGGGTTGGTTCCAATTTATGGTACACAACAACAAGGTCACACCAGGCACAGTTCCACAAGACCTGATAACTAAAGATGCAGTTCGTAATAACAGGAAATGACTCTGAAACAGACGTTGGAATGAGATACATTAAGTTGAGCTCTGTTGACTAGAAGTAACAAGTAGGAGGTCATCCATAGCCAACAAGAGGCATACAGAAAAGTAAAAATATTATGCATACAGTATAAATGCAAATACAAAATTACCTACATGGTATCTTAAAGATTAGGGAAATTTTTATATATTTTTCTTGAAAAAGTGTAAAAAATGAGCCTGTGTTCTAATATGAAAAGAGTCAGAATGGATAGTGGCATGCAACAGAGTTACAATCTAATCCTCTCTAGCCCTTCTATGGTGCTTGTGCGATGGTTTTACCAATGCTCACTGTTATAACTTTGTCATCCTCACTAGTTTTGTTTCGTACCTGATTCCCTTAGGCACTCTATTCTGACTTCTATGGAATACTAGGCACTTTTGATACCCTTTAACAACAGGAGGATGGATGGTCTATAAGGGGTTATTTTATTTGTTTATTTGTGTTTTAGTATCATTTCTCTACAATCTGTGAAAGTGGGTAAAATGGCAGGTAAGTAAATCAGAAGGTTTCAGAAGTGTCGATGAGAGATAAATGGGTCCCAAGTTCATGTAGAAGTGACCAGAAAGGAGCAAATGCGAAAAATATATTGCAAAGGAAAAATGAAGGTAATTTTGATAACTATGGAAGAAACAAAGAAACAAAAAATACAAAGTTAATCTAACTACTTGATAGATAGCAAAAAATAAAGGAAGACTATGGGATGAACTGGCACAGTGACTTCAAAAAAGGGCTCAAGTGTCTCAGAGGTGATTAGGATAGCACAGGATAGGACAGATTTGTTGCCCATAGTGCCACCAATTGTATTCAACTTGATGGTCCCTAGCAAACAAAACAAAACAAAACAAAACAGTACTTGATGCAAATGGCTTAATCTGGGAGATGCCAAAAGATCAAAGTGATTTCAGATTACAGCTCAAAACTCTGTCATCCAGTTAGAATTGACTCATTAGCTGATCAGCCAGTAGGGTTTTGAGAGGCTATAAATCATATGAGAGGAGAGTGCCTGTCTTTTGCAAGTGGGCTGCTGGTGTATTCAAACTACCAGAGAGGCATGACCTTTAGGGTAGGAGCACAACTCCCTATGCTGTTTAAATCTCCCTGATTCCATTTTTAGGCATACCACGTGCAGGAGTGGCATCCACTTCCTAAATAGCTTCCCTCCAGAAACTATGAACTTGCAGAAACAATGAAAGTTATACAAGTGTTCAGGTCTTATGTTCATAGGGTCACTATGAGTCATCTACTACTCAATGGCACTTAACAACAACAACAACAACAATATTTAGATAGGTGACTCAACAGCACATAAAAACAATATTTAGATATTTCAATTTAAGGCAATCAAGAAGCAAGCTAAAAATCTTTTTGACCATCAGAAATATTTTAAAATCCTAATCAATGACAATAAACTGTGAAGTTCTCAGTGCACATGTGGCATTATGTCTAGTTTGTAATCTCAGCTGTTTGCAAAGTAAGCCCTCAGTAAATATATGTTGAACCAAATTACAGGAGACATTAAAATTTTTATCAGTCTCTACAATGTTTTTTTACAAACCTTGTCCATATATTTTCCTCAATTAAAAGGTAATAATAATTTTGACATTGAAATATACGGTTTAAAGCATCTTCTGATAAAATTGTGCTCTTGTTGGTTATTCGATGTAAAGTGATGACATACAGGAGTATAATGTGACTTCACTAAATGATAATTATAAGAATTTCAAGCTATGTTTTGAAGCCCTTTAAAAGATACATGTTGGTGTTGAAATTTTCACAGAGGCAATTCTGTCAAACATAATGGTGTAGAATTCCACTAAATTGTTCCTTTGTTCTGCAAATCCCAAGAGTTAAGTAGCACACTAGGGACTGAATTCATTCAAAGTAGTTGAAAGGAGGAAGAAATTAGGGACTCCCACTAGAGAAAAACTGAGGGCTAACTGGAACAGTATCTTCATTTTCTTCCCCTACCCCCCTCTAAGCCTCTGAATGTTATCCACAAACAACCAAATCCCAAAAGGTGTCTACAGACAAAAGAAGAAAAGAAGTAGAAAGTTCCTGCTGTTGCAAAACAAAATTTCTTTACAAAAAATTATCAAAAGTTGCCTCTGCTGTTTAGAAAGTGTTACATTTATGAGGGAGGGACCACTTGAGCTGCTTGCTTGTTTGCATCTCTGTATGGCTGTTTTAATAGAAATGTATTTTAATTCAAAGCTGAAAGAAGACAAAGTATACAAAATGAGGGAACAAGCCTGAGGTAAAATCACTGGGCTTTTCTACTGAGTTGTTGCTGACTCTTGGCTCTGGATTGCTGGAGAATGGATTTTTATCGAGAATATTTTCTATTAAAACAATCTGATACCATAATCTTTCATCTTTATATACAGACTGACCCTTCTGCTTTGCTTTACTCTTGCTCGAGCTGGAAAACTCCTATACATCTAGGAAATCTTTTTTTCAAGCCCTAAGTCTTCCTGGAAATTTTCACTAATCTCTTTGCTCAATAGTCTTAATTACCTGAGACACTTTCTAAATTGTAAAAACACAAGTGTCTAGTGGTGAGAAGACGTCCTGCAGCCTCGGGGATATGCAGTTTGATTCTACCAGCTGCTCAGTAGCAAGAAGATAGGCAAGATCCTCTCGTTGTTGTTCTGTGCCCTCGAGTAGGCTGTGATTCATTGTGACCTTATGTACAACAGCCCTAGACCCTGCTCTATCCTGTGTCAATCTCACTGTCTCTGACACACCCACCCCCATTACTCCAGTTCAATTCATCTCATAGAGGTTCTTCCTCTCATGTGCTGTCCCTCTACCCTCCCAAGCATGACATCCTTCTCCAAGGACTGGTCCGTCCTTGCAACATGTCCAAAGTATGTCAGATAAAGCTTCAGAATCCTTGCCTCCAAGGAGCAGCCTGGTTTCACCCTCTCTAGGTTGAACCTGTTCATTTTTTTAGCAGTCCCTCCCTGGTATAATCAATACTCTTCTCCAACACCACAGCTGAAAGACATTCATTCTCCTTCTGTCTTCCCTAGTCAATGTTCAGCTGTCTGATGCATAGCAAGTGATTGCAAAGACCATGGCATTTATTAGGCACACCTTAGTCTCCAGACTGACATCATTGCTCTTCAGTACTTTAGAATGGTCTCAAATTGCAGACTTTCCCATCGCAATATGTCTTTAATTTCCTGCCTGCTGGTGACAAAAGTGCTGATTGTGGAGCCAAGCAAACTAAAACTGTGAACAATCTCAATCTCTTCACCATCCATCATGATGCTGTCAATCAGCCCAGTGGTGAGAATCTTTGTTTTCTTGATATTTAGCCTCAATCCATACTGAAACCTGAAGTTCCTGACCTTCCACAGCAAGCACCTTGGATCCTCCTCAGTTTCAGCAAAGAGAATTGTGCCATCTGTCTAACGCAGATTGTTCATGAGACTCACTCCAATCCCAATGCCACATTTCTCTTTATAGAGCCCAGCCTCCCAGATAATCTATTCTGCATAAAGATTGAAAAGGTATGGAGATAGAATACATCCCTGGCACATACCCTTCCCAATTTTGAACCATGCAGTGTTTCCTTGCTCTGTTTTGACAACAGCGTCCTGGCCCAAGTATAGGTTTCACATCAGCATGATCAAGTGTTCTGGGATTCCCATTCTTCTCAGAGTTAGCCACAGTTTGTTGTGGGACATTTTGGAATCAGGTGATCATATGATCTACTATGCTGGAGATGAAAAGGTGAGTAAAAATGGGGTTGCTTTCATATTTTAAAAAGTCATTTCTAAATGTGACTTGAAATACAATATTGTGAGTGACAGAATAATATACATACACATACAAGGAAGTCCAGTAAACACCACTATCATTCAAATAAATACACCAGCAACCAGAGCCAAAGAAGAGGAAATAGAAGATTTCTACCAACTTTTGCAGTCAGAGTTTGATTGAACATGCAATCAAGATGCATTAATAATACTGGGTGACTGGAATACAAAAGTTGGGAACAGAGAAGAAGGATCAGTTGTTGGAAAGTATGGACTTGGTGACAGAAATTAAGCTGGAGATAGCATAGCATGATAGAATTTTGCACAATCAATAATTTTTTTGTTGCAAATAAATTTTATAAGCAACATAAATGCAGGTTATACACATGGATTTCACCTGGTGGTATTCACAGGAAGGTTATACACATGGATTTCACCTGGTGGTATTCACAGGAATCAGATAGATTACATCTGTGGAAAGAACCACTGAAGAAGCTCAGTATCAGCTGTGAAAACTAGGCCCTGTGCTGATTGTGGAACAGACCACCAACTACTCATATGGAAGTTTAAGCTGAAGCTAAGAAAAATGAAATCAAGTCCACGGGAACCTAAATATGACCTTAAGTCTATCTCACCTGAATTTCAGAATCAGCTCAGGAACAGACTTGGGGCCTTGACCACTAATGAGCAAAGACCAGATGATTGATGGGAAGATATCAAGAATATGGTCCAGGAAGAGTGCAAAAGGTAGTTCCAAAGACAAAGGAGGAGGACAAGACCAAAATGGACGAGCAAAGAGACTCTGAATATCTTCTCTTAAGAGTGAGATTAATTGCCTCTGAAAACCCACAAAGAGAGTCAGCTAGCAGTTGATTCTGACTTGAAGATATACAACAACAACAAATATTTGAGAGTACATCCCTTGTCAGTTCTTATAGTTTAGGTTCATGAACAGGCATTGTTTATATTTTCAGATCTCATGTAGTTCCTGAGCACAATACAACAGATTCTCAGAAAAAGAATATTGAGCATATGAATGAATGAATATTCTCTATTTCTGCAATATCCAATATAGAACTTTGGTGGAGCTTACTAAATATTGTTTCAACTGAATGCTATAGTCAGTAAAGCTCACCTTCTCATCGTTGTCCAGTTGGACCCAGGCCTATTGCTGATCTTCCACTGGGTTTCTGAAGCTATAAATCACGTAGGAAGAGAATGCCCATTTTTCTCCCAAGGAACCCCTAGTGGGTTCGAACTGTGCCAGAGAGATCCAGCCTTTCAGTTAATAGTGCAATCCTTAAGGATTTCACCACTAGGGCTCCTTGTCAGTCAAGAGGTAATGAGAGTTATCAAGTAACAAAGAAGTATCACTCTTTATAGCCAGTGTTCATTGGCACTAAGACATAAATAACTGTAGGATATTCTATACCATCACTAAGTCAGTTATATCAATCTTTGCATTCACCTTTTATTTGACCTATGAGTTTTGGTGCTTGAATTTAAGATCCTTCATGTTTATTATCATTAAACACTCCCCAGTGAATATCAAGTTTAGGCAGTAGAAGTTCTATAAATCACTTTCATTGCCCAAAGTCCCTTTTGAAAAATGTAGCTCAGCTGTATATTTCCCAATATGCAATCTGTCAGGTCAAACTGTAACCTGTTCTATTTTCCTCCAATAAACTCAAATCCCTAACCTGCTAAATTTCTTGTAAGGAAATGTAGCAATTAGAAGGCAAAATAACTTTTATTCAATCGATATGCATTTGCTGACAAATAATGTTTGTATAATCTCTGACTTTCCCTGGTGGATCTTGATAATTCCCCCCTCCCCACTTCTGTCTTTTGGTTTTTACTAGTGAGGTTATTAGGAAGACCATTGCTAATAATTTTTGTTTTGCTTTCAAAATAAAATAAGTGAATTGGGAGCCTCTCTTAGTCCTAGGAGAAAAGCAGTTGATTTATGAAGTGGAAATAAGCAACCCAACTCTGGAGGAACCTGCCATAGCCATTTAACCTCCTGAAGAAAAAAAAATCAAGCATTCTTTATAATATATGTATCTTGGCATTTGGAAGATGCTGAAACTGAAAGATCAAAGATGTTTAATGTTGTATCGTAGAGAATCTAAGAACAATAAGCTTATTATTTGATTATGCCTAATCCTCAGTATAATAACCATAGCTGTGAATTTCTCATTCTTAACAGTATTAAAATTATTAATGTACTCTTGATTTGCATTACAATTTTCTTTGAAGGTACTCAAAGCACTTTAAAGGGTACAGATAATATTTATGGTATCTTGAAAGAATCATAATTTCAATATATGATTGGGGTGGCAATGAGGTGAAATTAATTTTATTATAAAATGGCTGATTTTACAGAAATACAGTCAGAGTGGCTCATACTGGAAAAAATTTCATACTTATAAGCCATGATTCCAGTAAGCACTTATCTTAACATTCTAGTTCCCAGTTATTCAACCATATACCATATAATCCTTTCACCCACACCCAAGAACATTTTTAGCAGTTTTCTGTCTCAGCATTCCACGTTTGTTCATCCCTTATTTCCACCTCTACACCCTTATGGATGAGAGTAAAATGGGAATTGTAGGACAAATAGACATTCATGAGATATCTTTGTTCAAAATACTGAAATCAAAACAAAGAGACACAATTTCTTTTTCCAAGGAATTTTTGGTGTGGTCATCACGTCAGGTAAATTCTCTCCTTAGAATATGTGTATGAAAAGAGTAAGTATGCAAGGCTAGTCAATACTGAAGTATTACAAGGCATTTTCCCCCCATACTGAAGAATTACAAGAGGTAGACTCTAGTTGGAGATGTCAAGTAAGAGAAAAGTTCATGGAAAAGAGAGTCCTTCCTATGCACATGTAGATGTTTCCAGATAGAACTGTTATAAGATGTTGCCAAGTTGATTCCAACTCACAGTGACTTCATGCATAATAGAAAAAAACCTTGTCTCATCCTGTATTATCCTCACAATGTTTTCTGTGCTCAAGGCCACTGTTGAAATCACCATTTTTCTTTTCTCTCCATTTTCCTCTCTTTAAAGAACCCTCTTTCTTTCTGAGCATAATGTTCTTCTCATGCCCAACAATAGGGGACTTGGGACTGGTCTTTTCTGATTATATGTCCAAGGCATATGAGAGGAAGTGTTCCATCCTTTTAGTTAAGAAACATTCTGGCCACACTTCTTCTAAGACTTGCTGTACTATTTGTCTATTGTTTTTAACAAGCATGAATTCTCTTCAATATGCTGGGCAGTGATTGAGTCCATTTTTTACAAGAACTTAAAGTTCATTAAGAAAGCAGAAATTATATGTATCTTAAAAGTTTTTTTTTCTTCAGGAAGGAACATTCAAAGAAAAATTCCAAAGAGAAAGTAAAATAATAATACATATATTTCTAACACTATTAAACTATCATCTACCCATCTGAGTCAATACTTATTATCTATCAATGTGATGTTTCATAATATACTCTTCAAACCCCAAGTCCTAGATCCAGAATATATTTCTCTATCAGAAATTCAGAATCTGTGAAAAACTCATCTTAACACGATGTGTATTATACTTCTATCAATGTTTATGCCAGTCTATTGCTATAAGGTTCATAGTATTATGAGTTGTTTAAGTAAGTCAAAATACTTATTGTTTTGTCCACTATTTTTATATTGTAATGGAAGGAACGAAGCTTTGGGGTCAAAAATGGTAAAAATATTTTCTGCTCTTATAGTTCACGATTTTAATGTTGGGAAAAATTCTCTCAAGATTTTTTTTATTCATCTGAAAAACATAAAGAATAAATGACAGCAAAGGGATAACCTTTAAGCAAGAATGTGTAACACAACTGTTAGTGGTTCATGAGTCTTTCCCTCTGACTACTAGATAGTTACACCAAATTATTATTATATTTTAACACAATATAAAATGTAGTGGTGTAAAAGAGGACATAGGTATTAAAGAGTCTTGGGTTAGAACTCAAAAGAACCTGGTTATCATCTGGATTGTAAATCTATTTGTCACTCAGTCTCCCTCATGTCTCAATTTTCTTATCTGAATAGCAGAATATAACCCACTCTCCTCCCTGATTATTTAAGAGAATGAACATGAAAGCGCCTTATAAATTTTAGCACACTCTATACATATCTAAGGAGCTATGCTGGCCTAGTGGTAAGGATTTTCACTAGCAACTCTTGAATCCACCTTGAATTCATGGGAGAAAGATGAGAAATCTTCTCTCCTGAAATTAACTGCCTTTAAAAACCAGCTGGAGGGTAAAGGATGAATCAATTCTGACCCTATGCTATACAACAACAACATATACGTATCTGGTATTGTTATTTATTTGGTGACTATGATATATTAATTCTTTATTGCCTGGTTTTAACAAATATATATTATTTTTACCTCAAATATTCCATAAATTCTCGACAGCACTATAATTTCTAGAGAATTTAATTAATACATTTTTTTTAAAGACTTGCAATAGAAATCCTTTCTTCTTCCCTGCCTTGGAAAGCTAAAGAATCTTGCATGCCTTTCTTTTCCTGAGATATTCTCTAGGGCATTGAAATTTGGCAGGCTTCACTTTTCCCTTCAACTCTCTAACACCAAGTATTGTAATTTGGCATTTACTTCCTTTTATCCTAATTTCCATTCTCCTCAACATATTTCTTCCTGGTGTTCTATTGAAATGGTGATTACCAATGGTCATTCTCTACAGCAGCACAAATATACTTTGGTTGATCTTTGAGGTCAACAACCTAGTTAGCTACTATTGAAATATCCTTCTCAAATACTTATCCAAAATTCACAATGGAATATGATATTATTCTTCTTTATAAATAGTTTTTTCTAACGCTCAGGATTCTATTTCTCACACTGCACTCTCTAACTATTCTTGCAGGTTAATGTTTAAAGTCACAATGGCTATTACATTAGATGAAACAGACTGCCTGCCGAGCAGTGCACTTGTGTAGCCATCTCTGAACTCATCTTGCACAATCTAAACCTCATGGGTTTTTATGGGAAATTATTGCAGGAGAACCTTGCTAATTCATGATAAGGATAAAGAATTCTGTTTTCAAACACTGGGGTTTTTTTTCTAAACTAATAATTAAAGACAAGTAGAGGAAAACTAGCGTAAGAGAACTAAAGGGACATTTCTTCCTCCTTGTTAATTCTGCCTGCACATTCTCAGTGAGAGATTCAAATCATAGGTTCTTTATGTGAAACAAAGAAACAAAAAGATAATTTTAAATCTTAATCAGTGAATACTTGATAGCTCACCTAATAGACCTATAATAGAAAAAATAGTGTATCAAAAGTACACCTCCTTGAAAATTAAAAAAAAAAAGTGTTTTCTATCATTTCAAAAAAACCCTCATCATTTGTTGCCTTAAACTGGATATTTAATTGACAATCTGGTCTCTAATTAGCATTGTCATTTTTTTCATGAAATATACATTACTTTCTCACTTTTGCCACTCCTATCACCAGTTTTCAAGCCACAATTATCGCATGACTGGTTATTTACATTTGCTTTCCCCTTGCTTCTGTTTCTGCCTCTATAAAACTCTTAGTTTAGCAGTCAGAGAAAATATTGATAAAAAAAATGTTAAGTCATATATCATTTATTTTTCAATAATTTTTTTCAAAATCTTTCATTGGTCTTACCTCAGAATAAAAGTCAGAGAATTTATGATAATCTCCTAAGCCGTGCATGACTTCTTGTTACCTTTTATACTCTTTATACCCCTTTACTCGATCTCTATTTCCATCTCTTACTTACTCATCTCTAATCACATTGTTCTTCATGTTGCTTCTGGAAAATCACAAATACCTATTCTAAAACCTATGAACATGATGCTCTTTCTAATATGATCAGTCTATAAAAGGGGCCATCTCCTCAGTGCTTCATTTAAATATTATGTTCTCAGTGATATGTCACTCTGACCATCCTATCTTAAATATACCCTGTTCTGCTTCTTCTTGAATTTATATTTATTCATATTAGGATCTAAACAAGTAGTTCTGGTGGCCTAGGGGTAAGGATTTGAGCTATCAACACAAAGTCAAGCTGGTTTCTCTGTAGGAGAAAGATGGACAATCTCTTCTTGATCTATTTATAGTCTTTGAAGACATGCTGGAGAGGTAGCTATGAGTCAGTTCTGACTCAAAGGTACACAACAATATCTAACCTGGGAGTTAGGGCATTTCCCCCCTGTAACAGGCCTGAAAGTAAATAATTTTAGTCTTCTAGCCATGCATCATTGTAGTCATTGTTATAACTACACAACTCTGCATTGTCGTGTAAAGCAGTCATAGATAAGATGCAAATGAAAATATACAGCTATGTTCCAATAAGACTTTAAAAAAAATAAACAAGCCACAGAAATTAGGTCTGATTTAGCCCATGAACTATATAGTTTATTGATCTCTAATTGAACAGATTGTATACTGTACTTATATTTACCTAGTATCTATTTATCTATTTACCTATCATCTACATGTCTGTCTGAAATATTGGTGGCATAGTACATAATGTATTGATTTGCTGATAGGTCAGCAGTTCAAACCCACTAGGCTCTCTGTGAGCGAGAGATAGGCAATCTCCTATGATAAAGAATTACTGCTCCATAAACCTGAGGGAAGGTTGTTTTGAGTCAGAACTGATTCTCTGGCAGTGGGTTTGTCTGTTTGTGTTCTCTCTCTCTCTCCCTCCCTCCCTCCCTCTCTCTCCCTCTCTCTCTTTCACCCCCCCCCTTAACTATCTTTTGGCACATTTTCAATATAAACTCCCTATTGGTCAGAATTTAGTTCACTTCTCATCACTACTGTTTACAAAAAGAACTTAAACATAATTGATGTTCAATATACATTGCTCAATGCAAGCTTTCTATTTGTCCACCTAAATTCTGAGGATAGCTACTTTCCTAAAAAAGGACAGTAGAAGAGGGAAACCTCTCTCTCCTCACCCTCGCTCCCACTTTATATGGAAAACAACCTGAGGACCATCTGTCATACTCACAATGATTAATAAAGGAAGAACAGCTGACAACAGTCTGTTTCCAGATTCCTACAGTTTTGCAAATTTTTGCAATATGACTGAACATTCTAGTCCGAATTCTGCCAATTCAGGTCATCTGTGACCCTGTTGTCCATATGGATGCACCAAAAAGTTCACAATCTTGTATCACATGATAGTATGTCCTTTTGAATAGCTGTGAAAGAACACCAGAGATCAGCTTGTTACAAAGTTATTCAGAAAGGGGAAGTTTTGAGGGATGATGCTCTCTGTTTTCTTCCCATCAAGATCTTGCTACTAAGAGACCGCCTTTGCAAATCTCTTACAAGGAAGAAGTGATCACTGCACGGTACAGCCATTCTTCACATTATTATCAATTTATACTAACTTTCATTAGCAACCTACTTGTATTCCTTGCACAGTAAATCACTTGAATAGGTATTATCTAAACATAGTTAATATATAATTCAAATCATGCCACCAGAAGGTGTTTTGATGGTGTAGAATTTCATGTGTTGGGCTGCTGATAATCAAAAGGTTATAGCTGTAAATTCTCTAGGAATTCTGGGGAGGATAAATATGGCATGTTACCTCCCATCAACCTTTATAACTTAGAAACCAATCAAGAAACACCACGACTAGAGATCTATCTGATTGCCATGGGATCCATACATGACAGCCAGAATATTCCTGAGAAATAATTATGGTAAGACTTTATTTCACAAACTGTGGATATGTCATCCCAAGGAACAGTCATTGAAAAGACATTATATTTGGTAAAGCAAAATCTATGAAAAAGACATCCCTCAATGAGATTCCCTAAGAATGGATTCAACAATGGATTCAAACAGCAAAATTGTGAAGATGGGGCAAGATAGGGCAGTGTTCCATTATGTTTACTCAGGGTTGCTATGAGTAGGAACTCACTCAAACATCAAAAAGTAACAGTATGAACACCTTCCTGGACATACTGTGAGAATTAAATACAAAAAACTAAGAGTACTTGGCACACAAAAACCTATCTGTCTGTCTATCTATCTATTATCTATCTATCACCCATCTATCTATCTATCTATCTATCTATCATCTATCTATCTATCTATCTATCTATCTATCTATCTATCTATCTATCTATCTTTAAAGTATAACATGGGAGAAATAAACAGCTCTTTGGGAAAGTTCAGAGTACTTGTGCACATGATTCTAAGACTAGTATTAGGCCACTTTATTGGAGATTTGGGGAGACACTGAAGTGCTTACACATAGTGCAAACAGCTGTGACTGGAATTAGCACCCATCCCCTAAATCCAGTTCAGTAAACCTTTTTCTTTCCTATACTACCTCTTTCACATCATGAGAGCAGAATAAATAGATTTGCATGCATCTCTAGGCATGCCTTAATTAGCACTACCCTGTAAGTAATAGGAAAGGAATAACTTGTGTTAGGAAAGATGGCTAACCTTTATAAATAAACTGATTATTTGCAAGCACAAAATGAAATTAATTTTGGATTATTACAGGGGAGACATGAGTAAACTGCAGTTATTAGGGCATAATGCAGTCACATTAATTCAAGTTAGTGAGTAATTATTACTGTTTCCATTTTTCTTTTAACTATTTAAAAGGCCTGACTGAACAGAGTTGAAATAAATAAAGAGTTCTGTACATGAAAAGAGAAATGATGTATATAAATGATTTCATCTCCTTGTACACTACTTTTTCAAAATTCAATAATTTTATATATATACAGGTGGCATTCTAAAGAAGCAATTTACTAAATTTAAGACAGAAATAGTTTCTAGAATGCTCTAGAGAACTATTTTGTTGTTTTTTTAAAAAAAATCACTTTAATTTCATGTATGTTTACATACAAAATTCATATACATTGTGTTTAATCCATATATATTGTGTTTCAAAATAGTTTGTTTTCTTTAGCACTTTTTGTGTTCTTTCCTCTAATTATCACTGTACAGTCCATGATAATGATTTTTTTGTCTAGTGCTGCTTTTAAAAAAGCAAGTGCATTATTATTTATTTTTAAAATTACTTTCTTTAAATTTAATAATATTTCACCAGATTTATTAGATAAAACATTTAAACAAAGGTACTAAAGGCATAACTAGGAAAGATATTGAACCTAGGGTATCTAACTATATTATTTGACCCCTAACTATATTATTTGAACCTACGGTATTTGACTATATTGTTTACCTTCTGAGTTATATACATTGGAAAGCTTTGCTCCATCTTCAACTCTATACCCATCTCTTATATAAGAGATGTCATACATTTTCAAGAATACACTTGAGTCTTCTTCTTTCCTCATTCCTTATTTCCATAGATATTTTTCATTTTGACCCAATTATTTTACAAATATGCCTTTATCTGTTTCTTGGTAAAGCTTTGCATTGTCTGAGCATTCCTCCACTCTGCAGGTTTATAAAGAGTCTGTGATTTTCCATTCTAATTCAAGTTCTTCATGAAGTACACTGAGTTGCACTGGAAACAAATGATCAACATATCTGTATGCTTCTCAAAGCTAAAGTCTGCCTTTATTCATCATTACAGACTGAATATCTAGCACAATGCTGAGTACGTAATACATCCTCAAAAATGTATTTAAATAGATAAAAAATAAAAGAGAAAATATTGGTTATATATATGTGTGTATGTGTTGTTATAGATTATAGAGTCAGAAACAACCCATAGTTGACCAGTTAGCGGGTTTTCAGAGGCAGTAAATTGCATGGGAGATGATTGCCTATCTTTCTTCTGAAGAGCAGCTGTTGGTGGGTTCTAACTGCATACATTTGCAACAATGTCAGTATAGTGACTAGGATGCACCTTGTCCAGGCCATGGTCTTCACAATTACTTGCTATGCATCAGAGAACTGAACAATAACTAAGGATATCAGGAGAAGAATCAATGCCTTTGAGTTGTGGTGCTGGAAAAGAGTTTTTAATATACCATGGACCACCAAGAAAACAAATTGGTCTGTCTTGGGGAGGATGAAACCAAGTTACTCCTTGGAGGCTAGGATTTTGAAGTTCTGTCTCATATATTTTGGGCACATGGCCAGCAGTGACAAGTACTTGGATAAGGACATCATGCTTGGAAGCATGGAGAGACAACACAGGAGAGGAAGACCCCAGACGGATGGATTGAGATAACAGTAACTGAGGCAATGGGGGAAGATGAATCAGAGTCAATGAGATTGGCTCAAAACAGGACAGGCTTCATACATAGGTTGTTATGTACATATGTTATGTTTTGTACATAGGTTGTTAGGAGTTGTAGGTGACTCGGCAGCATATAACATGACCACCACATTTTCATTTGCAACACAATTCCTTACCACTATGACAAGAGCAGGAAATATATACTTCTATATCTTTCATTATAACTCTCTTACACATGTTTATCATGTTGTTAGTGTAAATAGCTTCTTTCCAATGAGGAATAAAAGCTAGCTATCTTCAATAACTTCCTCAGGTAGTATAACTGAATAGTCCAGTACCTACTTAAAATGATAGTTATATGTAATGAACAAAATATAAGACCACTATTAATAGAGCATTATAATACCATGAATTAAAAGGCTTTCAACTGTGGACCATAATAAATAATGGATAACACTGAGAAAAATGGGAATTCTCGAACACTTAATTATGCTCATGCAGAACCTGGATATAAACAAGAAGTCTTTCGGAAGGAATGTAAATACTGAATGTTTACGATGAAAAAAAGAAAAAAGGATGTGAATCAATGTTGCATTCTTTCATCATATCAATTCCGTATATATACTGAACAAATAATCTGAGAAGCTAGACTATATGAAGGAGAATGTGGTATGAATCCTGAAGGTACATGGTTTGAAGCCTCCAGCAGTTCCATGGAAGAAGGATGGGTATTCTCTTATGTGATTAACTACCTCTGAAAACCTACCATAAAATACTTTTCTGGATTTATTGTGAGATTGAAATGCAAAGAACTAAGAGTGCTTGGCATACAATAAGCACTATATACTTTTTTTTTTAAAGTGAAATGTAAGAATTAAGCAGCTCTTTGGGAAAGTTCAGAGTACTTATGCACATTTTCCAGGGGTCACCTATGGGTCGGTTCCGACTGTACAGTACACAACAACAATGCAGATGACACAAACTTGCTTGCTGAAAGTGAAGAGTACTGGAAGCACCTGCTGAAGATCAAAGATTGTAACTTTCAGGATGAATTCTACTTCAACATAAAGAAAACAAAAAAAAAAAAATCCTCACAACTGGACCAATATAAAACATGGAGAAAAGTTTAAAGTTGTCAATGATTTCCTCTTACTTGAATGTACAATCAACACCCATGTCAGCTGTCAACAGACAAGAAATCAAAAGATCTATGACATTGGACTAACTTTTTATGGTTGTCTTTAAAATGACAAAGAGCAAAGATACCAGTTTACAGCCTAAGGTGTGCCTGATACAAGTCAAAGTATTTTCAGTTGCTTCCTACACATTTGAAAGACAGACAATGACTAAAGAGAAATTCATTTCCAAAAGAATAAAACTGTCTTGGATGAAGGGCAGCCAGAGTGGACCTTGAGGAAAGACTGAGACTTCATCTCATATACTTTGGGTATTTTATCAGGGGGATCAGTCCTTGGAAAAGGATATCATGTTGGGAAAAAGGAGATGAAGACCCTCAATCAGACGTATTGACATCATGAGGGCAACAATGGGCTTAGCACAAGAGACTAAGAGTGAAGTATGATTATTAACCAAGTTGCAATTTGTTGCACATAAAATCACTAATATCGCATATTATCAGAAGGAACCAGTCCTTGGAAAAATATATCATTCTGGGAAAGGTAAAGGGTCACTGAAAGATAGGATGACCTTCAAGGAGACAGACTGACACAGGGATTCCAACAGTGGGCTTGATTGAGCGTGGCGGAAATAGTGAAGATGGCACACGATAGGGCAAGGTTCAAGTATGTTTTCCACAGGGTCACTATGAATCCTAGTAGATTCAATAGAATCTACCAACAACTACAAAGACCCTAAGATTTGGAGTTAAGCATGTAGCAACAACAATAATTTTATGTACGTATTTCCCTTAATCCTTGATATTTTAAGGTGATATTTTTCACCCCATGTTTTCATAGATGAGAAAAGTGAAATTCAGCAAATAAAATTAATCAAAGCCGCACTGTCTTCCTGAGATTCTACCTTATGTCTTTCCGGTAACTGTGTTGATATGATACTATGTTATATATTTTCCTGGCTATGAAAAGGTTTCTCCATCAGTAAAAGTGGGTAGAGGCATTGATAGCATGTCCACTCTACGGTTACCATGGAGCTACAGTAGGAAGAGGTGATCTAGACAACAGGTTGCACAGTATCTCTTTTTTGTATATTCACCTGGTCATTTGGAACGAATGATATTGTGCAGTTTATCTCCCTACAGTGAACCTAGGCGTGGAATCACCTCAGTGCCTTGAAACTGGTATTATCCCCTTCCCAGCTTCATTTCAGAAGCTCTTGTAGCATAGCTTAAATGACCCAGCAGTTACTAAAGTTTAAATTCAAGACAGAAAAATGTATAATTTACAGGATTTTTACTACAATCTGATTATATTTCAAAATGAGAAAGTTGTCAGGAAAAACAAGAGAATAAATTTAGCTAGAGAACTTTGACTAAGGCAATTTTTCCAGGTGCATTGAGGAATGTTGTATAGCCGGTGAAAAAGTGGCAGGTGGCATTCTTTATATACTTAATTTATTGACACAAGCACCCTGCAGCCTACAAAGTACCTTCTTCTGACAGAAATGAAACAAAATTTCAAAGAAAAGTACCATATAGGACCGGATCTATTTCCACGGCAGAAAATAGAACAGAAATCACAACAATAAACAAAAAAATTCTTCCAAAAAAGCATACAATAAATAAAACATCAAAAGCACAAACAGAAGATCTCAATTAAAGTAAAAAGTTTTCAACCTCACCCTGAAGGACAGAAATATTATTATTTATTATTTATATGGTGCTCTAGGTACACATGCTTTATATACCTGGTTGACTGTAACACAAGGTAAAAAAGCAAAACAATATCCGGTAAGACTTCTGATTTAGGGAGACATTTAGGACAGGAAAGCTGTATCGAGTCTTTCATGTGAAGAGAATAACACAGCAATCCTGAGCTATGCATAGACCGTCTGACCTATAGACAACTCACACTTTAATGCTATGAAAATGTGCCCTTTGAAACATATTCTACATCACACTCACTTTCGCTTTCTGCACAGACATTTAAATCATTAAAAAGCTGTGAGGATTTTTCTTGAACTAATGTAAAATTAAACAACTGGGCACACCTGTTATGATTTGCCTACAAAATGTGACTTAAAGACAAAATGAGGGATAGATCCTATTCAGAGCGCAGGGACTGCCTATATGCTGGTAAGAGTTCAATGCTTTTGAGAGAAAAGAATATCTAGTGAGTTTTTATTAAAGAACAGTTCAATGTCAAGTCTTACATAGGTGTTTGTATTAATTTACCAACCAATAATGTGGTGAATAATTCTCCTGGTGGGTAGGGAGTTCAAAGCCATCAGCCACTTCAAGGGGAAAAGATTAGCAATTTCCTTCTATACAATATCCAGACTCCTAAAACCTGCTAGAGGGTTAGCTCTGAGTCCATTCACACTCACAGGAATAAACAACAGTTTGGTGAATAAAAAGGCAGAATTAAGCATGAGTTACAAACTTTCTGGGGGTCATTTCTTATTTGTCTTGCTTATTTGGAGAAATACTTCCTTAGTGGCTAAAAACCTGATATATTTTTCATGTCATACCTAAAGATCCAGCGTAGGGCTTCTCCAACAATTGTATAAGTACTTAATTTCCTGAATAAAAAATCTCCTTAGTCTTAAAATATCTTGAGTGATTTCTGTTCCACATATTGAACAAAGACTTACACATCTTCAACATGTCATATGAATAGTACTATTATATTCTTTTGTTCTTTTGTGTTAAACATGTTATTTTTAAAATTCCAACATTTAAAATACACAATTTTTCTAGCCCTCATTTGACAGATCTTTAATTTTCTACGATATAAGCACAGATGAAATGGCTCCCCACAGAAGCCTTTCCTGTGACTGAAGGAAAAGTATGTTGAGAGAAAATAGAGAAATTTGTCTTTTTTGAGATAAAAAAAATCTATGTGAATAATTAAAAAAAATCTCTAATTGAATAACAAAAAAACCATAATAATAATTGTAAAATATTTCCTAAGTAGCGCATTAGCAAGAGGAATTGTGGCTTCAGAGGCTGTGTTGGAATTGTTTTTGACATGATGTTCCATAACATATCATATTCATCCATTATAATGTCAGTAAGAATAGGCTAATCAAATAATAATGAAGAACAGACACTTTCTCCACCATTTAATTCTTTTGATACTTCAATATTCAAGAAATGATAAAAGGCCATAGCTGTAGTGAATAACGTAAGCTGTGCTTTAAATAATGACACAAATATCTGACCCTCCAAAGTTTTGCACATTCATATTAAAATGACTGAGACATTAAATGTTTTCATCCAAAATTTCTTCCAATATTTTGGTCTTTACATATTCAACACTATTTCACGCCCATCAATATTACTGGTAGTTACAAATTCTTCCTGTGAGAGCAGGGTTCTTTTACATTCAGTATGTGGCTGATTTTATAGTCAGTAAATAATGTTTATGAGGAAAACTCTAGTATTTCTTAATAACTATTATGTTTTATAAGTAAATGTGATAAGGAATTAAGGCAGGAAAGGAGTGCATCAGGCTGTGTCCTGTCTTCATACCTTTTTAATCTATATGCAGAACAGATCATTCGAGAGGCTGGGTTTTATGAGGCAGAATGTGGCATTAGGTTCAAAGGAAGAAGACTCATCAACAACCAATGCTATGGTGATGACACAACCTTGCTTGCTGCAACTGAGGAGGACTTGAAGCACTTGCTGCAGCAAGTCAAGGAATTGTAGTCTTCAATATGGATTGAATGTCAACATCATAGAAGACAAAGATTCTCACCATTGGCTTGGGAGGGACGAGAGAGTATTATGCTGGGTAAACTAACTCAGTCCAACAAGGATAAATATTGTATAAGACTGTTATTGTAGAATGATTATGAGGATCCAGGAGGGGTGGGAAAGACTGAAGCAGAGGGATGTGGATGTACAAGGGGAAGAAGGGATTAATCATTGGGTTGTACAATTTGATGGGGGGGTGTGAGGGAAATTGAAAAAAATTGTTCGAATTTGTATTAGAATTTTGTAAATAAACTAGTGAAAAAAAAAAATTCTCACCATTGGGCCAATTGGCAGCACTATGATAAATAGAGACAAAATTGAGGTTAACAATTTCAGCTTGTTTGGTTCCCAGTCTTTTTCTTTCTTTCTTTCTTTCTTTTTTTTTTTGTTCCACAATCTTTGAACCAGCAGTCAAAAAGAAAATCAAAAGACAAATTGCTCTGGGAAAATCTGAATGACGTCAATATAGAGAATAATGTGAATCTGAGTCAGGCCATGGTCTTCAGTTACTTGCTATGCATCAGAGAGCTGGATAATGACTAAGAATGGTAGAAATAGAATTGATGTTGTGGTGCTGGAGAAGAGTCTTGAACATATTATGGCCAGACAAGAAAACAAATAAATCTGTCTTGGAGATGGTGAAACCAAGTTTCTCCATGGAGGCTAGGGGTTTGAAGCTCTGTCTCACATAATTTGGGCATTTGGCCAAGAAGGACCAGTCCTTGGAGAAGGACATCATGCTTGGAAGGGTGGAGGGACAGTGCAGGACAGAAAGACCCTGGATGAGATGGTTTATACAGTAACTGAGGTAATGGGAGTAGGTGTGTCAGAGACAGTGAGACTGGCTCAGGATAAGGCAGGCTTCAGAGCTGTTGTACATGGTCACTATGAATCACAGGCAACTTGGTGGAATATAACAGGAATATAGTTTTTGGATTCACTTTCAGACAGTATCTATGGAAGTATGACTTCAACAAGACAGTGAACCTGTGTGAACTGTAGTTTCTTTTTTTTAAAAAAGGGAATATATTTATGTCCTTTTAGTAGCTATTTTTAATATAAATATATATAAATGTCATGAGGTATGAAAGTTATATGAATGAAAAGAATCTATATCATTGCACCTTTAAAACTAGAGGATTATTAAATGTAAGATACATTATTTCTATCCTAAATTAAATAAAATTTTCTCTCATTTCTCTAGGCTTGGAACCAATTCATGGCTAACCATCCAACAGGTTTTCAAAGGTTGTAAATCACGCAGAAGGAAATAGCTCATCTTTCTCCCAAGGGGTGGATGGAAGATTAAAACCCAACTGACAGACAGTAGTTATGAATCTGGATCGACTCAAATGAATATTCCCCTTCCCCCATATGAGGAATGATGGAAGGAACTAAAATTGCTTAAATTAGAGGGAAAAAAAAACCATTTAGACAGACCTTGGACAACACAGGGATTTGAGAAGCAGACCTTTCTTACTGTTGGTATACTTGTGTATCATTTACAGTAGACGCTTGAACAGCATGGGTGTAAACTGGATCAATTAAAGTGTTGCAAATATCCACTTAAAACATTGTGTGATGTACAAATAATTATGAGCAACACCTGGGATCACTGCAATAATAAAAGCGGGGGGGAATCACCCAACTTTTGTTATTAGGCTTAACCATATACCACAGAGGTACTTGATAGTGTGTATGGGTAGCAGAGATGTTAATTAAGGTAGCTTTGGTGTCACAGACTGTAGTATGTTATGCTAACTAAAACCACATCTTTCCGGAGATTTGAATCAAGAGAAGGAAAGACAATCTCTTTTCCAGTAATTCACAGCCCTGAAAACTCAATGGAGCACTACCTACAAACCTGTTTCCACTTGATGACAATGAGTTTGGGTTTTTATAGAGATGGAGAGTGAGAGGAGTCGAAAGATCTTTAGACTTCTAATAAATATTGGCCACGATTGGAGTGTATTTTTAAACTTGATCCCCCGTGTGATGAAACTTCCGAAACGGATGAGGACTAGAAAGAGCACTTGGAACTTTCCAGGGAAGTTTGTACCTAGAGATGTAGAAAGAAACAAGGACTCTATCACTAAAGGAAAGAAGGCTTTCTCCTAGAACTGCTATCTTGAATTTGGATTTCTAGCCTCCAAATCCGTAAGAGAGTAAATTTCTTTTCATTAAAGCATTCTATTCATTTCAGCATTTCTGTTATACCAGTGTTAGTTAACTCAGATATTTCACTATGTAGCTGATTTTCATTTCACAAATGTGGTCTACCAGAGATTAAAGAACTGCATATATGTTAAAGACCAAGTCTTTTGAGTGTCTACATGCATTTCAATTACCCTTCTAATTTTAAAAATGGAAGATTCCTTCAAATATGTAAACGAAGGATAAAAATGGTGGTGAAGTGGAGGTAGCAGCAGCAACATCTGACCTTGACTAGCTTCACGAGGGAGGAGACTCCTCCCTGACTTCATCCACGCTTCAATGCGAATTCCTCAGAAATCAGACATGCCTGTCATGATTCAACTCTTCTTCCAATTCTAACATCAGCCATTTTCTCTCTAGAACTCTCTACTTCTGGGTGTGATAAATTCCCACACAGAACTCACACTTAAACATTATGGGATTTATTAGGGGAGTAACAGGTTGGATTTCTGGATAAGAAACAACTCAGAATCCAGTTCTTTAGTCAAGATAGCCTCTTGAGCCGTGCTTAAAGACAGAACTCTCCTTTACTCTCAGTCTCAAGCACTTGGTCTCTATCTTATACAAGAAAGTGTTACAAACACCTTAGCTCCATGGTTTTGAATGTCTCACAAAGCACCTCATTTTACCAAACCTAAAGGTGCCTGGCTCTAGCTCTGTGAGCTGGCAGACCTAGAACTCCAACAAATGCACCCATTATGTCATTATGCCTCCTACTTCAAAGGCACCCAGCTCTTTCACTTACCTGATCACAAAGCTTACAGCGGTTTCCTTTCCCCCTTCTACTTCTCCTGTTAAAGCTCTTTGTCTTCTGGTTCATAAGAAGTCTCATTGCAGGGATGTGCTGCACTCCAGATTTTCTTTTAAAACAATAATGAGATCGCTTTCTGACTCAAGTGTGGCTAATTTAAGCTTGGAAGAATGGCAAAACCGAGCAAACCCTGTTAGCATTCTATATACCTTATTTGCATGGTTATATCCAAGATGAGTGCCACTAAAAATATTAAAATCCATTGTCACTGAGTCAATTTCAACTCATAGCAACCCTCCACTTAGTTTTGGAGATGGAAGATCTTAATGGAAGGAGAATACTCATCTTTATCCTGAGGAAACATTCGTGGATTTGAACTACTAGAAACACCATTATTTATATCATTAGCAAGGTAGCTCATCTTCGAAACAGTATACAAGTACCTCATATTTTCAAAGTCCTTTTCAGTCATGTTTATACAAACCAAGACCAGAAAAAACACATTAAGTAATTTGATGCATTGCAGTAGGCAATGTCAGATCAGTTGGTGGTGGTTTTTTTTTTCTTTCCCCTCAAATGAATCTCCAAAATGGCATTAGATACTTCAGCTCTGGTGCTGTAATGATAAGAAATTGTACTGCCAACACAAAGGAAGTGAGTTCAAATCCACTAGCTACTCTTCAGAAGAAAGTTAAGAAAGTTGACAAATCTTCCTCCATGTGATTTATAAGCTCTGAAAATCTGCTGGAAAGGGAGCTATACGTTTGCCCTGACTTGATAGCGATGAGTTATTATAAATGGAGTTATTTTGTGCACAATTAAATGAATAAAGATTTGAAGAGATGTTATTTTGTAGGTTCCATCTCTCTTTGAAATATAAATGACAAAAAATAAACTATGGTTTGCTTGGATGATATGAACTGCTGGATTTCCAAAACCACAATTAATAAATTACTTAAGTGAATTGCAAATGTAAGCTCTTGTTGTTAAGTGCTGTCAAGTTGAGTATGACTCATAGTAACCCTATGAACAAAAGACCTAAACCCTGTTCTATCCTGCATCATCCTCGTGAACATAAAACCAAATAAATTAGTGATTTTCTACTAAACAACAAGGGATAAGAAGGTTTGAACCACAACAACAACAACAAAACAATAAAGGCCTTTTAAATTATATATTGTTGTTGTTATGTGCCGTCAGATTGCCTGCAACCCATAACGACAGCAACTCTGAACCTTGCTCTGTCTTGAGTCAATCTCACTAATTCTGACACACCAACCCCCCATTGCCCCAGTCACTCTATCAATCCATCTCAACTGGGGTCTTTCTCTCCTGTGCTGTCCCTCCACTTTTCCAAGCATGGTGTCCTTCTCCAAGGACTTGTCCTTCCTGACCATGTTCCCCAAGTATGTGAGACAGAGCTTCAAAATCCTAGCCTCCAAGGAGAAACTTGGTTTCACTCTCTCCATGACAGGAGAAGTTGGATAATTAATAGGTCGAAGTTCTTTATAGACAAGATATAACATTATGATACTACTATATTGCTATGTGCTGACTAATAGCAGCTCTATGCACAATATCTCTGAATGCTGCTCTCTCCTGGGCCAATCGCATTGTCTGTAGCACACCTAACCCTCACTACTCCAATTACTTTGTCAATTCATCTCATCCAAAGTCTTCCTCTCCTGCTCTGTCTTTGACCCTTAGAAGCATAATGTCTTTCTACAAGGACTGGTTGGTCACTCTTGGTACATGACCAGAGTGTGTGAGATGAAACCTCAAAATCTTTGCCTCCAAGGAATAACTTGGCTTCCCCTTCTCCAGGATGGTTATTGTTGTTGCTATGTGGCATCAGATTGTCTGTGACTCTCCAGAATAGATCTGTTCATTCTCTTGACAGTCTATGGTATGTTCAAGACTCTTCTCCAGCACCACAACTCAAAGGCATAAACTCTTTTCTTTCCTCTTTGGTCATTTTCCAGCTTTCTGATTCATAACAGGTAGTTACAAAGACAACAGCTTATAAGGTTCACCTTAGTCACTAGAATGACATCATTGTTCTTTAGCACTCTGGAGAGGTAGGTTTTTGACAGTGGATTTTCCAAGTGCAATTTGTGTTTTTTTTGTTTTCTGGCTGCTGGTGCCGAAAGTGTTGATTGTGGAGACGAGCAATCTGAAATCATTAACAATCTCAACCACTTCTCTACCATGATGCTGCCAATTGGCCTAGTAATGAGAATTTTCATTTTCTATTGAGCTTTAATCCACATTGAAGACTACAGTTTTTGACACTCTGAAGCAAATGCTTCATGCCCGTCTCAGAATTCTAGAAAATTTTTTAAGAATTGATTATTATTTGAGACACTAAAGGGCATGGATAACAGTACTAAAGAAGATTACTAAGAACCAAATGACTGGAAGAATAAAACCAGGATAAGAAGAGAGTTTGAAAATAATTAAATACTTAGATTCCCTTTGAAAAGAAAAGATGGTGAAATTTTATCTACAATCTATTTTCAAGCAAAATAAAGTATGATTCAGGAACAGCACAGAGGAAATTAAAATTGTAAGTTACATAAAGTAATTCTCTGGTATTTAAGTAATCCAGATTTGCATCAATGGATTTATCATTGGCCAGAAATAATAAGTGGATGCAAGTTACAAAGTTCTGCTACACAAATTTAGTGAGGAGATAATTCTGAGAATGAGATAGAAAAAGCTCTCAGGTAGTTAGTGCTTCATCTGTCTGCACAATTGTTAGCCTAGTAGAGAATGATGCAGATTATTGGGGGCTTTTAAAACATGAGGACTACCTTAAGAAAAGTACAAACTTAGACAAGCCAAATTTGGGACAAAAATTAATTTTTAAAATATAATAAACTGTTAAGGAAAATAAATTTCAAAACTACAAAAAAAATAGCAATTTTGTTAATTAACAGTCTCATCCACTTTGACAATGTTTATTTCTTTAATTTTACAAAATGAGATTTTTATACATTCTTTGCCTTTTATTTTACCTGAAGTAACATTCTGTATAATTTTCTATAGAGGGAAGAGAAGGATCATTTTTAATTTTCCTCCAGCAAACTATTCAGACTTGATTTTATAATTAGTTTATAAAACTATGTGTCAGCACTCCAATTCATGATTGATTGTTTTCCTGAAAATATTTTAAGGTTGTGATCAAATTTGGAAAAGATTATATCGTGTTCTGTCATATATGAACTGTTAGATATTAAGTCTTTGCTCTTTGAATTGACAATGCCATTCAATAACCTCTTTTTAGTAAGTAGTACACGTGCTTTGTCTGTTATCTTCATTAATGTGAGTAGTTCTTTCTAATTATGTAGAAACATAACTTTTCCCTATAAATTTTAATTCTTCTTCCTTCTGAATTTTTGAAAACAAGGAGTATTTTTTTCTGGAAACTTTCTTATGGAACTGGAAAAAAAAAACAAACCAAAACAACAAAACCCATACCACCAAACTACAGAATATAGAAGTAAATGTGTAGATTATGATAGTGGTTCAGGATAGGCCACATTTCTGATTTTTTTTTCCCATAGAATCATAATGACTAATAGTTAATTAAAAAAAACAGGCACATATGTAACTATGTATCTATCTAACAAGAAAAATAAACATATAAAGTAACTATGAATTGCATAAATCTATTCTATTCTATGCTATGTTCAATACTCTTCTCTAGAACTACAACTAAAAAACATCAGTTCTTCTTCTGTCATCGTCATTGTTCAGATGTCTGATGTACACCAAGTAATGGCCTGGATCAGGCTCATCTTAGGAGCTAGACAAATATTGCTCTTCATAACTTTGGAGAGTTTCCCCGTCAGCAGATTTTCCTAATATAATTCCTCTTTTGATTTACTAATTGCTAGTGGCAAGAGAGTTGATTGTGGAACCTGTTGTTGTTGTTATGTGTCATCAAGTTGCCTGCAACCCATAGTGACTCTACATACAGTAGTTCTGATACCTTTCCTGTCCTGACATGAGCCAGTCTCACTAATTCTGACACACTAATCCTCAAACCTCCCAGCTACCGTATCAATCTATCTCATCTGAGGTCTTCCTCTCCTGTGTCGTCCCTTTCCAGGTATGACATCCTTATCCAGAGATTGATCCCTCCTGGTCATGTGTCCAAAGTATGTGAGACAAAGTTTCAAAATCCTAGTCTCCAAGGAGAAATTTGGTTTCACCCTCTCTGAGACAGACCTATTTGTTTTTTTGGCAGTCCATGGTATGCTAAATACTCTTCTCCAGGACCATAATTCAAAGGCATTGATGCTTCTTCTGTCATCCTTAGTCATTTTCCAGCTCTCTGATGCATAGCAACTAATTGTGAAGACCACAGCCTGGATCAGGCATGCCTTAGTCCCTCTACTAATATCGCTGCAAAGGTACACAATTAAACTCCACCACTAACTACTGCTTCACAGTAGTCTAGAAAGGTCCCTGATAGCAGATTTCCCCAACACAATTAGTCTTTAGAGTTCCTGACTGCTGGTGCTAAGAGTGGTCATTGTGGAGCAGAGCAAACTGTGATTATTAACAATTTCAATCCCTTCTACATCTATCATGGTTCTGCCAATTGGCCCAGTGGCAAAAAAATTTTGGATTCTCGATGTTGAGTTCAATCCATATTGAAGAGTACAGTCCTTGATCTTCTACAGCAAGCACTTCGGGTCCTCAGTGTCAACAAGCAATGTTGTGTCATCTGCATAACGTAGTTTGTTGATCAGTCTCCTACAATCCTGATGTCACATTCCTCCTCTTAAAGCTCTGCTTCCCAAATGATCTATTCTGCATATAGATTGAAAAGTCATGGAAATGGGACATATCCCTGATTCATTCCCTACCTGATTTTGAGTCATGGAGTGTTTTGCTGCTTTGTTCTAAGGACTGCTTCCTGGTCCAAGTATAGGTTTCACATAAGCACAATTGTTCTGAGTTTCTCATTTTCCTCAAGATTAGCTACAATTTGTTATGATCCATACAGTCAAATGCCTTTGCATAGTCAATGAAAAACAAAAAAAATGTTCCTCTGATACTCATTGTTTATGCCAAGATCCATCTGACATTGGCAATAATGTCTCCAGTGTCACAACCTCTTCTAAACCCAGCTAATATTACTCGTGGTTCGCTGTCATTGTACTGTTCTAGCTTTAGTTTGCTTGGCTCTGTAGTCAACAGTCTTGGCACTAGCAGCCAGGAAATTAAAAGGTGCATTGCTATGGGAAAGTCTGCTGTTAGGGACCTCTCCAAAGTACTGAAGAGCAATGGTGTCTCTCTGGAGACTAAGGTGCGTGTCTGATACAGGCCATGGTCTTCGCAATCACCTGTTATGCATCAGAGAGTTGGACAATGACCAAGGAGGATAGAAGGAGAACTGATGCCTTTGAGCTGTGGTGCTGGAGAAGAGTATTGAGAATACCATGGACTGCTAGGAAAACAAATAGATTTGTCCTGGAGAGGGTTAAACCGGGTGGCTCTTTGGAGGCAAGGATTCTGAGGCTCCGTCTAACTTACTTTGGACATGTAGTGAGGAGAGAACATGACTTTCTTACTGTCAGTTGGCCAGGTAGTTGTTCTCCAGATATTTTGGCACAACCTGGAGAGCACCTTCAGGGCAGCCTCTGTTCACTGCAATACATCAATGGGCATTCTATCAATTAATGAGCTTTAGTTTTTGCTAAGTCCTTCAGAGCATCCTGAACTTCTTCCATCATTACTATTGACTCTTGATCATATGCTGTTTCTTGAAATTCTTCTGTGTCAGAAAATTCCTTTTGATACACTGACTCTGTATTCTCCTTCCATCTTCTTTTAATGCTTTCTGGATCATTCAATATTCTGTCCAAAGAAACCTAAAGCATTGAAACTTGCAGCTTGAATTTGTTCTTTAGTTCCTTCAGCTTTAGAAATGCTCAGCAAATTTGGTTCTTTTGATTTTCCAACTCCAGCTCCTTGTACATTTCATTATAATACTTTTCCTTGTCTTCCAGAGCTGCCCTTTGAAATCTATTTAGATCCTTAACTTCTTGATTTCTTTCCTTTGCTTTGGCTTCTAAGCACTCTAGTGCAATAGAAAGCAGGAATTGTTAACAATCTCTATCTATCTATTTATCTATCATCTATCATCTATCTATTTATAAATAGAGAGGCATAAGCTCTGGCAGACTAGCGGTAAGAAGCTGCCTGCAATCCCAAAGGCATGATGTTTGAATCCCCCAGCTGCTCCATGGGAAAAGGATGGACAATCTACTTTCACATCAAGGGTTGAGGGAAGACAGAAAAGGAGGGGAAGAATGATGTAGATTGCGTTGAAACAGATGAGGGAGAGAACTGTTTAAAAGGAATATATGAATGGGTATTCTTGTCATTACAGAAGTCCAAAGCGAAGGCTGGATGATGGAGTAGACTTGGGGGGGGGGACTGTGTAACAATGAAAGAGTTTTTCTTTCTTCTCAAGAAGAAGAGTGAATTGGGGAGAAGGGGTGGGTAAGGAGAAAGGTGCAACAAAACAATGTCTGGAAACCCTAAGTTTCTGTAAACTTTTATTAAAATTAATTTAAAATTTTTTCAAAAACCAAAAAAATTAAACACAAAAAGTAAGTGCTTTTGAAAACCCACTGGAAACTAGTATGAGTTGATTTCTGACTCAAATGACACACGAAAAAATATAAAATTTTTGTTGTGTGCCATCGATTCAGAATTAACCCACAGTTTGCTCAATCTATCTATCTATCTAGCTAGCTAGTTATCTATCTATTCATGCATCCATCCTTTGGTGACCTAGGGGTGAGAAACTGCACTGTAATCCTGAAGGCACACAGTTCAAATCCACCAGCTACTCCACAGGAGAAGGATGGGCAATCTCCTCTCCAGTGATTAACTGCCTCTGATCCAATAGAGGCTCAGCTATGGGTCAGTTCTACCTCAGTGGTACACAACAAAAACATCTGGTGGTCTTGTCTCAAGGAGCTGCACTACAATGCTGAAAGCCCGCAGTTTGAGGCAACCAGCGTGGGAGAAGGATAGACATTTTCCTCCTGTGTGATTAATTGCATGTGATTCCAACTCTATGGTACACGACCATAGACATACATTGCATGGTTCAAAATTAGGAAAGAAGTGCATCAATAATGCATCCTGTCTCTATTCCTTTTCAGTCTATATATAGAACAGATCAATTGGGAGATTGGGCTTTCTGAGGACGAATGTAGCTTGAGGATTAGAGGAAAACTTGTTAAGAACCTGCAGTATGCAGATAATACAACTTTGCTCACTGTAACTGAGAAAGACCTGAAGCGCTTCCTGCAGAAAGTTAAGGTCTTCAATATGAATTGAAGTTCAACATAAAGAAGACAAAGATTTCCACCACTGGGCCAATTTGGCAGCATCATGATTGTTGGTGAAGAGATTGAGGTTGTTAACAACTTCAGTTTGCTCAGCTCCACAATCAACACTTCTGAAACCAGCAGTCAGGAAATCAAAAGATGAATTGCTCTGGGAAAATCTGTTGTCAGGTACCTCTCCAGAATACTGAAAAGCAGCGATGTCAATCTATGATTAAAGTGCACCTGATTCAGGCCATCGGCTTTGTAATTACTTGCTGTGCATCATACTAAGGATGACCAAGGAGGAATTCATGCCTTTGTGTTGTGGTGCTAGTGAAAAGTACTGAATATACCATGAACTGCCAAGAGAACAAACAGGTCTTTCTGGGAGAGGACAAAGCCAAGTTTCTCCTTGAAGGCTAAGATATTGAAGTTCCACTTCACATACTTCGGGAATATGACCAGGAGGGACCAGCCCTTGGATAAAGACATCATGCTTAGCAGGAAGACTCTAGATGAGATGGACTGACACAGTAACTAGGGTAATGGGTGTAGGTGTGTCAGAGTCCGTGAGACTGGCTCAGAATAGGACAGGCTTCAGAACTGTTGTGCATAGGGTAGCGATGAATTGCAGGTGAATAAAGGCGCATAACAACAACAATGCCAAATATATATATATTTTGTTTGTTTGTTTATAGAAAGGTTGGGTTATCTCATTTGCTGGTGTACATGTTCCTCCCTCATCCTCACTTTCTCCTCCCCCAAATCACTTTGTAATGCAATCTTGTTCCAGATTGTGTAATCACACATTCCTTTCTGTCAGTATTTGTTGTTTACTGTCCTATTGAACCTCACTTTGTTGCAGGGGTAAGAGGATATCTCACTGTTGTTTTGCCATGGTATTTTAAATTGATTAGCATGTATCTAAAAGTTGGATAACAAAGTTGACAGAAGAACTGGTATATTTGAAATGTGGTGCTGGAGAAGAGTACTGAATATCCCATGGACTTCTAAAAGAACAATAATGTCAGTCTTTGATGAAGTGTATGCAAGACACTCCTTAGAGGTGAGGATGTTGAAACTTTGTCTCATATTTGGCATGTTGTCAGGAGTCACTCAGCCTTCGGAAAAAGCCATCAAACTCTATTCCCATTTCCAAATCATATACTAGATATTTCCTAATTTTTCCTAGCCATGTCAAACTTTGTTTAGTACTTTTAAAGCATATATATTTCTGAAATATACTTTTACTTCTTATACCTGCATTCACTCTGCTCTTTCTCATTTTCTTTCTCTCTCTGCTCACCTCCAGCCCCCTACACATGACCCAGAGTTTATCTCTCTTTTCTAGCTCATTTCTAGTAGGTCTTCTGTTTTAGCATCCATCTCTGGGATATTTTCTATTTCCTAAATTCTATTTAGCCTGAGTAGCCTCAGCATATTCAACTTTCCTACAACATACCAAGCTTCTGTTTGCTCAGTGACAAGGTATTACACTTTCTTGTTCATAACTTAATATTCAGTACCAAACAGAAGGGAACTCTGGTGATGAAGTTCACAGTGAATTGCAATACTAATGCTAAGGCAGGCTTGAAGAAGCAACCACATTCCTGAATGAAAAGAATTATTTCATAAACAAGGGAAATCTTGGGCCCTAGAAGCTAGAGAGTTATGCTTCTAACCTAAATGTCACACCATTCTAGGTGTCTGAATCTACCAGTGACTCTTTGGGAGAAAGACAAGCTCTTCCCATGTGGTTGACAACCTCTGTAAACCGGCTGAAGGATCAGCTATGAGTTAGTTCTGACTTGGTAGCACTGAGAGGGTAAGTAAACATAAGGATCACTGGCTGTCTAGTTTATACAAAGTTTTGTTGCTGAGACAAAGGCAGCACCTCTCTGGAGGTTTGAATCCACCTGAGGCCTCATAGGAGAAATGTGGACAATCTCTTTCAGTGCAATTTATTGCCTCCTGAAAATCTGCTGGAGGTTATGAGTCATTTCCAACTTAACAGTAATGAGTTTGCATTGGAATTTTTTTAGTTAGTAAACATGCACAGAATAAATGAATATGTGAGAGGAAGAAAATTTAGATAAAAGTGTACAAACTATTAAGAGTTATTTAAGCACATTAAAACAGGTTTTCAACACCCTAATAATACAGAGAAGTTCAGTAAATCCACCAACTAAAACTATGCCATTAATTTAAAGAAATAAGTGTGAATAATTGTGAAGTATAGGGAAGAAAGTCTGAGAATATAGCTACACATTTAAAAAAAATTCACATAATTTGGTGGTGAATGGAGGGGTAACAGAAATGAGAAAGATCCAGAGGAAAAACCTGGAAAAATGGGGTAATGGTGGGCGTAGTTCAACGGTCATTAATTTTATAAAACACAATGTATGGGAATGATTGTATGAAGCATAATATCACTGAAGGAAAGTGTGAAACAAAATGTGAACAAATATTTGGGGAAAATAATATGTTTGCAGTGAATATAAAATAAAGTGGGGGGAAAAACAAACCCCTCTTATAAGGAAATACAGCCTGCAGAAATGATTAACTTACCAATATCCTGGAAGACAGATTGTCCATAAGGAAAATGCAATTAGGTTCACATTTATTCAATGTTATAGAAGGTCATTTGCTAGAAAGTAGTGGCAGTGCTATTTAAGGTTTATTTCATGTAAAGAAATATTTTGGAAAAGGTAGCAAAATAAATCAGTACTAGAGAATTTTCCCAGTTAATATCAAGGTTTTCTTGTTAACTTGGTTTTTTTTAATTATTGTATAAGTAAAGATTAAAATATGAAGATACAAAAATGTGTTGAGTATGTATTCAGATTATAAGAAAATGATTGATATTAGAAAACCTATTTTTGCTTCCCTTTTGTCTTTCTTTCACTTTATGTGGAAAAAGAAGTCATTTTCTGGCAATATTTGACACATTAACAATATTCTTGACATCTATATTGCATAAAATTATTCTGATAGTTTCCATGAAGTTTGTTACAACCTAAACATTTTTAATGCCTTTACTCTTTGTTGTAGAGTTCAAACTGACCTCTAGCTGACCTTCCCTTGGCTATCTGGGTCTGTATCATCTTTCTTCTCAGAGTTGCTGGTGGATTTGAACCACCAGAGCGCTGATGCTCCGTATAGACTACACTTGCAGAGCTTGATTTGAATGCATTAGCACTGCATTGTGTTAAAGTTTTGAGACTTAGAAATGGGATATCGGCAAAAAGCCAAAATTAAATAAAACTTTGATTTTAATATGATGAATTAAAATAGTTTGTGCATAATTACATAGAATGTGATATAATTAATAGTTAAAGAAATGTTCAACAAGTTCTTCCCTGGAGTTTGATGAAAGAACAGTTAGTAGTTTAGGGAAGAAAAAAACATCTTGGTCAAAGTAAAGCATTTTAAAATTTAAAAATTGGTTGAAGATATTAAAAAATAATTAGCCTAAATTATATTCATACATTATTTGTACTCTGATTAAAGCTTTAGTGAAAGAAGCAGTTAAGTATAGCTGTCTCGTATTTTTAATTTCAGAATTTGTTATTGTAATGTCATAAGGATTAGGTAATAATTTTACAATTCATTTTGTTATACTGTGTGAAATTATATTGGCCTAGAGCTAGGTTGAAAAATCACAGACCTATGAATGTGACTATTATCTGGCTTTCTAAGTGCCTTTTTATTCATTCAAATCTGTGTGCTCAAATTTGAGTTCATATCACACTCATGAGATGTTTTTTAATGAATGTGCTAACCTGAAGGGGTGAATGTTTAAAACACTGCAGAGGCAACATGCACCCAAAATGCAATAAACTAACTGATTTTTGTATGTGCCTTGTCTAAGCAGGGTTTTGAAATTTCACCCTGCAGGCTGGAATATCTTGTTTATAAGGATCTCAGTTTTCTTATGAATACCTGGGGTTATGAGAACTGTAAGAAGCAAGTGTAATAGAAGCTAAAATCCATTGCAGGATTGCAGTAAGCAGAAAGACTGAAAACCAAACTGAATGCCATCAAGTCAATTCTGAATTGGACTCTGAAAGGGCAGAGTAGGATTGCCCCAATAGTTTTCAAAGGCTGTAAATCCTTGTTGAAGCAAATTGCCACATTGTCATTCCACTGCACAACTGATGTGTTTGTACAGAGCCAAGCTTTGAGTTAGTAGCTGAGTCTTTACTCCTTGCACTATCAAGGATCTTTGTATTAAATAGAAGAGTCTTACTAACATCCTGTTCTGTTGCAGACTTTTCTTTATGCATCATGGATCAACAAACCTAAGTACCCTACTACTTATCATTCCCCTTTCAGTAATTAGAAAATAGAGTGGGTCTTGCAAAACACTGTTGTGGTGAAGTTTATAAACCAAAAATAAAACCCACCACTACAGAGTCCTTTCCAACTCTTGATGACTCTACAGTAAGTTTCTGAGGCTGTAAAATCATAATTGGCAACTAGCCATTTTTTCTTTTGAAGCAGCTAAATGATTTGAACTGCTAACCTTACAGTACTCATTCCAAACTGTCAGAGGGTCAGCTATGACTCCTTTCCAACTCAATAGTAAACACAACACACCATCAGACAGCTAGACAATGAATAAAGATGCTAGAAGAAGAATTGCTGCCTTTGAGTTATGGTGTTGGAGAAGTGTACTGAATATCCCATGGACTGGAAAAAGATCAAGCAGATATATCTTGGGAAAATTGTAGCCAGTGTGCTCTTTGGAGGGAAGAATGACAAAGTGTCATCTTTCATACTTTGGAGATAGGCAAGGTTATTCATTGGAAAGGGGCATCATGCTTAGAAAGATGGAGGGTCACCAAAGGAAAAGAAGATTCCTCAAAAGATGGATTGATATGGTGACTTAAGCAAAGGGTTCGAGTGTGTCAGAGATGATGAGGATGGCGGGATAGGGCAGAGTTCAGGTCAGCATTCACAGGGTTGCTATGGGTCATACTCAACTGGATGGCACCTAACAACAATAATAGCACACACCAGAGCTCTGTAGGTTATCTAAGATAGATGATATATATGCTTAGGCATGAAAAGGTACAGTCTAAGCACAGTTTCCTCTTTTAATGACCTCTATTTTGGAAGATCTGACGTAGGTCTTTGATCTCTAAAGATCTAATGTTCTTCAGTTGCAAAATTGATCGAACACTATTTTCATAGACAACCTTTTGAGGATTACAACATTTGGGGATAACATTGCCTGTCAGGGCATCTCTAACTGTGTATTTAAGTATCATCTTATTGTTGCTGGGTGCTCTGACTTATTATCATCTCATGGAGAATGGGAGAAAATATTGCTGATCCCCACAATTCCATCCTTTCAATTTCTATTATGATCAAGATCAGTTTTTTGCATCTGGTATGTAAATTCTTCTGACTGAGATTCTTTGGCTTTTTATCTGATCTTGTCCTTTGCCAAGATTGATGTCCTTCTGATGTCAAAATGAGAATGACTGAACCACAAACTTTTCTGTGGTATGTAGATTGTAGTGGTTGTTTAATAACAATTTCAGACTCAGGATGTGTCTAAGCAGCCCTGTCAGTTTCTCAGATCCTGTGCACTTTCCATATTTGTTGTCAGGAAAAAACACACTTTATCATGGTAAGTCAATAGATAAGTGAAACCAGTGGGTGCTCAAATTCAAACCATGGCCTTCAAGTTGATTCTGGTGCATAGCAACTCTCCACTAGATTTTAGACTATAAATCAGATGAGGAGAGCCTGCCCATCTCTCCTGCTCGTTAGCTTTTGGTGGATGGGAACTGCCAGAGAAGTACACTTTTGCATGGTTTAGAGCAACTGCACAGAAAGTGGCAAGAGAAATTTTAAACCTTATGATTTTCATCTTTGTTACTGACAGCAAAATAATAGTTTCTGTTATTTTTATTTTCTTTTTATGACATTTGTAAACAGATACATATTTCACTTCCTTAGAAGAAATACATATTCTATACTAAGGTAAGGGTCTTGTCATTTTTGTCTCATTTGTCAATCAAAATTTTCATGAATTTGAACTCAAATGGTCTATATCTATTTGAGAGTAAATAAAATATCAATGTATTCTTTCTGAGAAGAATTATAAAATGTATTTGGAAGGTCAGAGAAGAAAAGAAGATCCTCAACAGAATGGATTGCTAAGGTGACTGAAGTAATGGCCTCGAGCTCTCTCAAACTGTGGTGGGTAGGATGGGGCAAGGTTTAGATCTGTTGTTCAGATCTGTATAGAATTGCTGTGAGTCATAGAGCTCTGTTGGCCTAGTGGATAGAGAGTGATGCTGCCAAGTCAAAGATGAGTGATTTTAATCTGCAGCCCTTAGGCCTGGTTTTAATTGCTTTTGGTCAAACATTCTGCTAAGTGGTATAGCACTGGTCTACCCATTTGCTGTACAGAGGTAATTTGTGGTTGCTATGATGCTAAATACTGTGACACTAATGTGTCAAATGTTATAATAGTAACCCACAGTGGACAGTGTTTGATGGAGCTCCCTGATTAAACTAAACTTGGAAGCAAACAGGTTGCCTCTGGAAACTCTATGAACTTAGAGAAATGATGAAAGTTATACAAGTGTTCAGGTCTTTCGTTGATAGGGTCATCTACAACTCGATGGCACTTTACAACAACATCAACATTTGTCATGGTGGCCCCTCTTTGTACTGTTTGTATAAAGTTGAATAATGTTACCAACATAAACTTTGGATATTAAGTCTAAAAATATAATATTCTGGGCTACTAAATATGGCTGAATGTTGTTATGTACCGCCAAGTTGCCTGTGATTCCTAGTGACCCTATATGCAACAGCTATAAACCCTGTTCTATCCTGAGCCAACATTATTGTCTCTGACTCGCCTATCCTATTACCTCAGTCACTGAGTCAATCCATCTCATTGAGTATCTTCCTCTCTTGCGCTGTCCCTCCACACTCCCAAGCATGATGTGCCTCCTTAAGGACTGGTCCCTCCTTGCAACATGCCCAAAGTATATCAAACAGATATACTTTGCCTTCAAGGAGCAGCCTGGTTTCATTCTTTCCAGGATGAACCCGTTTATTCTCCTAGCAGTCCATAACATATTCAATACTCTTCTCCAGCACCACAGCTCAAAGACATCAATTCTCCTTCTATCATCCCTTGTCATTGTTCAGCTTTTTGGATGCATAGCACATACTTGCAAAGACCATGGCCTGGATCAGGCATACCTTAGTCTCCGGACTGACATCATTGCTCTTCGGTACTCTGAAGATATGAATAAATAGTGCCAATCAAAGAAAATATCATAAGGTTAGTAGGAGACTACAGCATATTCAATTATTTTAAAAAAATACAATTAGAGTCCAGTTAAATATTTCTTTGAACTTACTTTGAAATCTAGAAAACTGCCACCTAGGAAGGTCTTGAATTTCCTTCTAAGTATACCTGAGAAAAGACTGACTTATTGAGGTAGTGGTAATTCATTCTTATTAATAATCTACTGGTTGTTTAGAGATAATTCTATTCTAATTCTCCTGGACATAGTTGTATAGCCTCTTCTGTTAGCTAGTAATACTGTGCTGTAAACATTGCTGCCATTTGAATATTACTAGATTTCTCTCCTGGTAAGCATATGGTGGGACTGCACTTCCTAGTTTCCTGTAAGGGACCACTGGTGGGCTAGTGGAAAGGAGTTGTTCTGCCAACCCTAAAGCACACAGTTCAAATCAACCAGCTGCCCCACGGGAGCAATATAGAAAGTATATACCTGTTTTATTTACAGCCTCTAAAATCCCACAGCATGGTCACTTAAAAGTTGGGTCTAACTCCACAGCACATAATAAGAATTTCCTAAAAACAAGTAATAGTCATGTAAACAGATGGGTTCCAGTGTTTCAGAACACATAATGAGCAAACAGAACATGTTATGAATAGGAGTTAATATGTGTCAATTAGCCAGTTACAGATTCCTCAAAATTTGTCTTCTTTCAATAAAGAATATTTAATCTCGTGGCTGCTTTACCTTCCTGGGTCTGTGAGTGACTACAATAAGTGAAGATTCTTTGTTCACACTGATGGATATATAGTGTATATAAAGATGGATATAAAGCAAGCTTTGCTAATTTAATGACCTAAAATTTAGACATTGGTTAATACCATAGAATAATTTCACTACTTGGACCTCTAAAACCTTAAAGCAATTGTAAATTCCCAGAACATGTTTCCATGTTATAAAGAAACAGCTCTGGTGGCATAGGCCATAGAGTTGTGCTGCTAACCCAAAGGCCTTGCCTTGTTGGCTGTTTGAAGCTATCAGTGCAGCTACTGAATAAAGACAGGCAATTTTCTCTCTTGTGATTTATAGTCTCTGGAACCTACTGGAGGGCCAGGTAGGGGGTGATTCCAACTCCAAAGCAATGGGTTTGGAGTTGAGAATAAGAGTAGGCAGCAAGTAACGATATCTTGGGTTTTAGTTGTACAATAAGCAACACTATCATATATACCCATCTTTATTTTTTCTTAGGAGCACCTGTCTCTTTTTCCTGCTTAATTCCCTTTTTTTAAAATTTTCCATCCAGAAAGTGCTTTAGGAGGTTAGTGAAATCTAGGCCACTCTTTAGCCCTCATCTATGTTTCAAACTAAAAGGGTGGCCTTGTTTGTGGCTTTCCTGTCTCTGTTTCTCAATTCCTATGCATTCCAAATATACAGAAAAGACAAAGAGGGTGTCCTTAGATTTTGGTGCTGGGTATATGAACGATAAATGCATTTATCTATGTCCTAAGAACAGTACTGCAGAGGGTCAAGGACTGCAGCCTTCAGTATGGACTGAGGCTCAATGTCAAGAAGACAAAGATTCTCACCACTGGACCAATCGGTAGCATCAGGATGGATGGCGAAGAGATTGAGATTGTTCACAGCTTCAGTTTGCTCGGCTCCATGGTCAACACTCTTGGCACCAGCAGCCAGGAAATCAAAAAACGTATTGCGATGGGAAAGTCTGCTGTTAGGGACCTCTCTAAAGTACTCAAGAGCAACGGTGTCTCTCTGGAGATTAAGGGGTGCCTGATACAGGCCATGGTCTTTGCAATCACTTGTTATGCATCAGAGAGTTGGACAATGACTAGAGAGGATAGAAGGAGAATTGCTTCCTTTGAGCTGTGGTGCTGGAGAAGAGTATTGAATGTTCCATGGACTGCCAAGAAAATAAACAGATTCATCCTGGAGAGGGTTAAACCAGGCTACTCCTTGAAGGTAAGGATTCTGGGGCTTCGTCTGACATACTTTGGACATGTTGTAGGGAGAGACAGGTCCTTGGAGAGGGACATCATGCTTGGTAGGTTGGAGGGACAGCGCAGGAGGGGAAGACCCTCTATGAGGTGGATTGATTCAGTGACTGGGGTAATCGGGATGGGTGTGTCAGAGGCAATGCAATTGGCCCAGGATAGAGCAGGGTTTAGGGCTGCTGTACATAGGGTCGCTATGAGTCACAAACGACTCAACAGCAGATAACAACAACAGCAACAACAAGAACAGTAAATTACATTCATGATTTTGAAAGAACTAAAATTTCAAGTTCTGCCAACACAGCAGCTATTTAGGAAGGTTAGAACTGCCCACACAGAGTTGTCAAAGCTGGAAATCTTTACAGAAGCAGACTACCTCCACTGGTGGAATCCAGTCTGCTTCCATTTAAAAAGCTAAGTACTTTAACCACCATACCACCATTGCTCTTCATCTTAATACACACATGCAAATGCAATCATTCTTTATCTTTGTTTTTTAAATAGCTTTTCCTAGGTTTACCCTCAAACTTTTCTGTTTCTCCCCTACATCAGTAGGAAGTTACAAGTAAAATATGATGGGTGTTACCACCAGTGAGTCAAGCTGTAGTGGGTGTTACTGTAATAGTTCATATTCATCATTGCCGTAGTTGAAAATGTGCATTTAGCTGTGGTTGAATAGTTCACATCAAAACAGAATCTCATCTGTATGTCAGAAACTATGTTATGTTGAGCATTGAACATAATCCAAGACACTCAAGACAGCAGCAGAATTAGGCATTTGGAAAAATCAGAGTAAGAAAGGCATTTTTCATGCTTATTTGCTTCAAAGGATACTCTGATTTTGTTAATTGCCTCAAAGAGTGCTTCGATTTGCTATTTTCTGCAAACAGTATTCTAATCTAGTTTATCCTCTGAGTTGCAGCTGTGTTCAAGTATCCTAATAGGTTTGGTGCATGCTGAACTATTCTTCTGCAATTAATTCACTTGGTTCTTCATGTGAAATGATTTATACCTATTTAGAACTAAATTGGAAGTCATTCCACTATTGCTTATGAAGTCATTAAGACAGCTTTTAGATGACATTAATTTGCACTTAGACAGTCCCTTTTATCTAAGGATCTCAAAGCACTTTATGGATGTATAGCATCATTTAATGGAGGAAAAGAGAAGAACTGAATGCTATTCAAGCAGTGATGTGCGAGGCTGGAAATAAAACTTTCATGCTTCTGTGTAGAGAAAGTAAAATATTACTGATATTTATTTTGTTTGTTCATTGCAACTACTAAAATTTTATTTTCTCTATTGAGCTAAGTTTAGGAGTCTCCATTTTTTTTTTTTTTACCATATACCTAAGGGGCCTTTCTCATACTTCCAAGAAATATTATTCCTCCATTTTTCTATTGTGTCATTTCAATACTCTCACCTAAGATCATAATGAGTGTGCTCTGAAAAATCTAGAGGACATGAAATTTACTTTCACTGAAATAGGCTGCCAGACCTGGTGCTTCTGCAGTTGCTTCCTAGAAGTACATGTGTTTCCAATTAAGAGATAGTTTGCTGTCGATAGCTTGTGTTTTAATTTAAGATCAATATACACAAGTGATTTTCTACAGACACTCAGTGTTGGGGAAATTCTCGGAACAATATTTTTATTTCTATTTTAAATGTTCTTTCATGAAATTGCAATACAAATGCAGACTGGTATGATTTTTTAAAAGGCACTCTAGTAGTTCAGCATTATAATAATAGGTTTCTAAGGAAAATAAATACTAAGCTGTTTATCATCTTTCTCTTTTTGTGTTTATGCATTTGGATTTGTGATAGAAACCAGGTATCTGGTTGATTAAAAAATTGCAAACAAAAACTTGTCATACTAGAAAGACTGACTGAGTTACAGAATAATCTTACCTGTTTTAATAAAGCAGACTTCTGATTAATTGTGAGTTTGGGGAATTTAACCTCAGTTCATACTTTCACAGGTAACAGTGGCAGTAGATATTCTCAAGCTGATTTCAACAGGAATGCTGTTGGCCTCTAAAGAAATCAGTTGGGTGCATTAGAAAAGATACAGGCCAGTGTTAGAGATTACGGCTTGGTGAACAGATGTGGCCTGGATTTAAACTTCATCCTTGTTCATTAATCCAGGCAACCCCGCGCAGTGAACAAGCTGCATGCTGTAGTTCTGGGTTAAATCCTTGTTATTTACTGCTGAGTCAACCGACTCATTGCTGATCTTCTCGCAGTTTTCAGAGGCAGTTAATCACATGGGAGGATAGCACCCATCTTTCCCCTGTGGGAGCAGCGGGTAGATTTGAGTCATGTGCCTTAGGTTATCAGCACATTTCCTTTCTCCTGAACCAGGCAAACTCTTAAATCTAGGATTGGGAGGGGAGAGGGCAGGCAGGGATATATGTGTTTTAGAACATTCTATTTAACTGTTTGTTAAGAATCTAGTTTAAAAATGAAGAATTTATCTAAATACCTAAGTTATTAAGCACTTTTCCCTAAAAGTAACTATCCATGCATTATTCCTTCCCTCCCCCCCCATTTCAAAGAACAATAGAGAAAGGGAGAAAATGAAGTGAGCTCTACCATTTGGTATTATCTTTATGAATTTGTTGAAACCCAGTGGTGTTGTTTACCAATTCAAAATGGACTTACTGTCAAAGAAAAAAAACATATTTTGTCTAATTTAAGTCCTGGCTGCCATCCTTTACTTCTTCCTGAAAGTGGTACCATCTGTGGTTCTCAACATTTTAAGCTAATGAAGGGAATAAGGAGCCATGGTTTTTTCGAGGATGGAGTGGGAGGGTAGCCTTAAGCATTTTTAAAACAAAGATTGACCCTAAAATAAAAGCAATTCTTGGTTTAAATCATGGGTGTTTTATTTTTTTTTTACAAGTTTCTTATAGTCCATGATGTGATAATCCTATGGTGCCAGGATTATTATATAAGAAACCTCATAAATTCACTAACAGTTAAAGGGAAAATAACTAGAAAAAAATATTTCTGAAGATGAAGTGTGGGCAGCAATGTTTAGGGAAGATGTAGGAAGAAAATGAGTCTTAGTGGGGATATCTTACAGTATTATGTTCAATAGAATAAATACCTGGAAAGACATTTGAAATGGAGTGTATTCTAATTAAGGGATAAACTTTCAACTTATCTGAGAAATTTAAAACACAAACCTTAAGGGGGCAAATAAAGTAACCAGAACGGGGTGGGGTTGGGGGACATTCTACTTATTTAAATTAAAATGCTTTAGCAAAATGTGTAAAAAGTGATGAATTGTGGAAATGTATTTCACTTCTTTTCTTCCTGGAATTGTGGCAAGGAACAATATGAAGATAAAGGTACTTCTTTATGCATCCTCAATAGAAGAAGTTTGAAAGCAAAGAAGTTGGCAGCCTTTAATAAGTTCCATATTAAAGATGAATAACTTTAAAGACTAATGCTATTTTTCATGAGACACATCAGCAAGTTGACTGAAGTCCAACTACTCTTAAAGAGGCCACTGAATCAAAAGAGGTATTTATAAAAATGCAAACTTGCTTGATGATTCTTATTTTGACAACATAGGAGAAATATTGCTATATTCAAAATGGTAATTATGGTATCATTGTTTATAAGTTTATAAATATCCCTAAGCATCCTGGCACCAACAGTTAGGAAATCAGGAGGTGTATTACTTTGGAGAATTCTGATTCAGGTTACTGTCTTTCTGATAACTTGCTATGCATCTGAGAGCTAGCAATGAATATAGATGCACAAGTTGATTCTTATGAGCTATGGTGTTGGAGAAGAGCGCTGAACATTCCATGAATGGCCAAAAGAACAACCATGTCGCAGAGGGGGTATAACCAGAGTGCTCTTTGGAGACAAGAATGATGAGGTTTCACATCACATACTTGTTGCTAGAGGGGGCTATTCCTTGGAGAGGGAAATGATGCTTAGAAAAGGGAAGAAAGACCCTCGGCCAGAACAAATGACACGACGACTGCTGCATTGGGTTCTTATGTGTTGGGAAGTATGAGGATGGCACAGGACAGGATAGGGTTCAGATCTGTTCTTCACGGGGTCGCTATGGGTCGTGCTTGACTCAACGGCATCTAATAACAATAACAAGCCCCTGGCCATTACTTTTCTGTCAGTTTGTCTGAATGATCCTGGAAGCTATGCCACTGGTGAATCAATTATTAGCTAGGTCACTCATAATAGGAATCAGATAAGCTTCCAAACTAAGAAAGAAGTATTGACAATATGTTTCTGAATAAAGTGACCAAAAAATCCCTTTGGATAGCAGGAGAATATTATTTAATATACTGCTGGAGAAAGAGCCTCTCAAATTGGAAGGCCCTCAAAATATGACTGAGAAAGAACCGCCTCGTCAAAGTGTGGTCTAAATGACGTGGATTGAGTAATGCTTTTAGGACCTTCATTTCTTGAAATGGCACAACCAAAAAAAAATAAAAATAAAAAAAGAAAGAAACAAAACAAACAAAAACAGTTGCAAACATACAATTATAGTTAGATTGTGGAATGTATGAATTCAGGAAAATTGGCAGCTGCCAACAAAATAAAATGCATAAAGATTCACTTTCTCACTTTCATTGCTATTGAGTTAGATCAATGAACTGAAGAAGGAGTAGTATTGGCTGTTTTGAATTGAGTTATTATATTGTATAGTAGGGAGCTCAGGTGGTGTAGTCAATAGGGATTTGTGCTATTAACAAAAAAGAACATTTGTCTGGAGGTTCAGATCTACCAGCTGCTCTGAGGGAGAAAGATGACTAATCTCTCCTGCAATTTCTAGAGTTGGAAATGCAATGAAGGATCAGCTACTCCACAGTAATGAGATGAAGTCAATTCTAGGAATGACAAATTGAGAGGAATGATGTGGCATCCATGATTGAAAAAAAAAAAAACATTTCAAAGCCTATCTGAAGCATAACTTTAGGTTAATTTCCATGCATGGAACCAAGTAAGAGTCGTTAACAATGTTGTTGATTGCCGACGAGTTGAACACAACTCACAGCGACCCTATGAACAAAAGGCCTGAAGTCTTTCTATAACCATCATCATTTATCAAAGTTGATAGTTTCCAGAGGCTTGTTGTTTAAGAAGTGGATGCCACTGTACAGTACTGTTATTCCAATTTATACACAAATTTTAAGAATCCTACATATTTCTGCAGCCTGAAATTGAACAACCACACAAAAGTTATAAAAATATTTCTTTCTTGCCTAAGTACCTTAACACAGCTTTTAAAAATATTTCTTCAGTAAAACATTTCACAAACTACATTGAAATTCATTGTTTTAATAATGCACTCATAATATCAGATGTGGATAAATTACCTGAACCTATATTCTAATAGATCATTGAATAAAATTTCATTTTTTTTCCTTTCAAATTGAAAACCTATCTAGAGGCAATTAGAGTGTAAAATGACTAAAAAGTTTTTTTCTTTTTTGATAGCCCAATTTAGAAACTTAAAACCTATTGATATATATACTTCAGTGTGAAAGTATTTGCAGCAGCAGCTTTAGAAAATTGAAGCTTTTATATTAATTTTGAAGGAAGTTATACCTTTTAAATAGTGGCCAAATATATGAACCTTAGTATTACTTACCTTGAAATATTTCAGTATTACTAAGGTATGTAATAATCGAAAATCCATTTACTTCTTAGTAATATTTTAGAAGTATGTCAGTTTAACTTCAAAATAGAGATATGTTTGAAGTTTCTTATTTCAAATATGCTTTATATTACATACATATGTGTGTATGTGTATATATATATATATATATATATATGTATATGTGTGTTAGGTACTAAGCATAAGTCATAGAGGTGCAGTTGTTAAGCATTCTGCTATAGTATAAATTGATGGTTGGGTCCTACTACATAATCCACAAGGTACTAGATGATTTGCTCCCATGAAGCTTAATTGCCTAGGAAATACTATGTTGCAGTTATCTTCAGTCCTAAAGTGTTAGAATCAAACCATCAGCCACATTTTCTTGCTGTTGTTTTGTTTATATACTAAAGGCCTCTACTGGCCTAGTAGTAAGAAGCGGTGCTGGAACCCCAAAGGCCTGCAGTTTGAATCCACCAGCTGCTCTGAGGAAGAAGGATGTGCAGTAAATCCACACAGTTTACTGCCTCTGAAAACCAGCTGAGTCAGTTCCAACTCGACAGTGCACAATAAAATCTATACTCCTTTAGTTTGTATTGGTTTCTTTAAGCCATTTCCCCCCAGACAAATATAACTGTATTTGGAAACTCCCTTAATAGTGTTTAATTGTTTTTTTTTAAAGTATGTGATACCAAGGGAATAAACTTTTTATATATAAGAGTATATATACTATCATTTGATATTCTGAGTATTCGCTATCATTTCTATATTCATTGGATATTTTTTCTATCATCCTCATGGAAGTCTGAGTTTAATTTCAGATAGGATATAATACATGTTAACTAATACTGTTAATTATGTAAGTAGTAATTCTAATACACCATATATTTCTTATTGTGGAAATGGTTTGTGATATATTAGACAAAAAATCGCATCTATAAACAGAGTCTTGGTTCAAAGATTTGAACTTTGTTCAAGTAATACATTTATGAGTAAGAAGAAAAATATTTATACACTACCAGATGATGACAGTAGGTTGTCTTGGTAAGAAGCTACAAATAATATTTCACCAGAGGATAAAGACACACTTTGGAGATTTTCATTGACACTATACACGATTTTTAGCTATGGCACAGTACTTACAGCTCATTTCAAGGATTTTTAAACACACACATTTTCCAGTAGGAAAATACACCTAGAATTGCATTAAATTTGAGCAGAAAACAACAAAAAAAATCAACAAAAGGTTTTTTCTTGCATGTATGTCTAAAGAATTTGCCGGATAAATAGAATATAATTTTTGTCTCTATGGATAAGATCTGAAGTGGAAAAAAGTGATGATTCTATTAATCCTAGGAAGATAGTACCAAATATGTTTCAAAATACTTCATCTTACTTACTTTGGGTATGTTACCAGGAAAGGCTAGCCCTTGGCAAGGGACATAATGCTTTGGAAGGTAGTGGGTCAACAAAAGAGAGGGAGACCTCCCAATGTAGTGGATAGACACAGTTATTGCAGCAATGGACTTAAGTGTGATGAGGATGGCACAGGACAGGACAGAGTCGAGTCTGTTGTTCATAGGGTCACTATGAATCAATCAAGAATGATTTGACTCTGCACCCAACTACATCCTAATCCAGACTTTGAATTGCCACACCATTAAAGTCCTTTACACATTGATCATAGACTCCCCAAATAAATAGATGTGTTCTGTGAGGCTATTGTTCAGGATAATAAGGATATGATGCAGAAAACCTCATAAAATTAAAAACTAGAAAGGTAATTAGACAAAGCAACTATGTGCTTCACAAGAAATTTGGCTTTTTAAGAATATTATTGACAGGGTTTTTTTTTTATTTGGTGGGTTTTGGGGTTTTTTTTTATTGTTGGTGGATTTTTGTTGTTTTTTTTTTTATGTGCTGGTGACATCACCAATTTTTCTGGCACTTGCAGGCAAGTTTCATAAGGAGTCTTGCATATTCATCTAAAATAAATCATGACTCTTAATTCTTTGGCAAGTTTCACCTCAATTAGGCCTTTGCACAGATTCTTACATTTGCATTTTGCTAACCAATCTGTTACTGTGCAGGTCTATTTTAAAGTGCACAGAGTATTTTGGTAGAAAGCTAAAAATAGCTCACTTTAGACAAAGATTGTAGAAGATGTACTTATCTGCTTAATTTATTTTCGTTTGAATATTGACTTAGATCTGAAGGGGGAAGTCTTTACCATAAAAAAATACATGGTAAAAGCGAAGATTGCTCTAAACGCTCCACGCATATAATGAGTAGCACATAACTTTCCTCTATTGAAATAATGTTGCAGACCACAAGAGAGTTCCCAGCTGAATTATTTCAGGCCTAATAAGTTTTTTGGGATCGTCTTCCCCCTTCACCCAAACCACCTTTTACTGATGGTTTTAAGGGAATGCACTTAATCTTGCTATTTCAGCTATATCAGTGCTGTAGCAAGCAGCCAGTTCGCTTCGAATGGCTGATAAACTGGCTGACCTCTGTAATCTACATTTTAGAGAAATACATTTCAGCTGCAGATGTTTCCAAAGGTAGAGAATCTGTGAAGAAAATTAATCTTTACAGACAGATGTTTTCATATTAAAACAGCTTGGGAATATTCTCTTCGAAACAAGTTGCCTTCCTGTGGAATTCAAGAGTGCTGTTATCTCCCTTTCCTGGGCTCTTGGATCCTAAAGCATGGCACCAAGATGGGCTGTCATCTAAATAAACAGACGTAAACCTTGCTTTGTAGTTAGAGGGTGCAATTTAAATCTGTTGACTTCCACGTTTGCTCCTTTCCGTTTAATTTGGTTCGTTGTGGAACTGCTGATAAAATTTTCCTCAGTCCTGTGGAAGGCACAGTGAGTTGCGTCTATCAAGACTCCTTGTCAGTACAAACCTTGGCAGAAGAGTACATTCTGTTGGGGCATTTTGTAGCATCTTAGGGAATTATTTTTCCCCTAAGGGGTTTTATTGTTAATGGGAACTGCCCACGTGCTTTGAGGGAAGAATGGACTTCCTCAATTAGAAGACCTTTCAAGAGAGTTAACAGAGAATTTATTTTTTCATTTAGGGAAGAGAATGTTTCCCACAAGAGCACTGAATCTTTCATGGCTGACTTCTGCAAACACACGCGTAAAATTTTCAGTTCCTTAAAAATTTAAAAATTAAACACTGTGAAACGTAATAAGGCTTAAAAAGGACCTCCCTAGTATGCGTGCTAACAAATTATCACTCCACATACTAAAATCTCCATCTTTTTCAGCAAAAAGACGCATGTGACACTCTTCTCAATGATTCATTTTTAGGAGGTCTCCATCTAAATTTGAGGACGTTTACATAGATAGTTTCTGCCATTAATCATGCAACTGTGGACAATTACCTTTGCTTTTCTCATACTCTGTGATTGTATTTTAGGGCCAGGTGACTTACTGTGTAGGGTTATAGAGACTGAGGAAAATATATGTAAGGAGTCTATTGTATGTTAGGTGTTTACATGGATGCTTATAACTATGTGTTTAATTATGATATTTAAATGAAAATTCACTCTCTTCAAGTCAATTTTTCTCATAGTAAAATGGATTTTCAAGATTACATATAAAAGCAAACTGATTGCTCTTCTTCAGAGCAGTTGTACCACCAAAGTATTGGACACAGAATTTCTGTTTAACTCAGTACAAAGTATATAAATTCCAAAAAAGTATTATTTCTGTCTTGGTGCTGTTTGGCCTAGGGGCATCAGTGTCTTTGGGACTCAGTTTCATATATAGGTCTTAACTAGGCTATTGCTGGTAGGTGCCTTAGAGTTTTTAGACCCATTTTAGCTCTACATATAATAGAAGGAAATACTACCCAGTTTAACTTCAGCTTCACAATCACTACTGTGTTTAATCCCATTGTTGTAACCACTTTGTCAACCTAGCCAGCTAGAGATTCTTATTTTCATTATCTCTCTTTTAGCAAGCATGATCTCTTTCTCCAGGGTCTGACCACTCCTGATAATGTGCTCTAAATTTGTTCAATTAAATCTTACCGTCTTTGCTTCTAAGGAGCATTCTACCTCCTCATACAAAAGGGCATATTTTTTTGTTATTTTATCAGTCCATGCTATATCAAATAGTCTCTGAATACAATTCAAAGGCATGAACCCTTACTTGTCTGTCTTATTAATTATCCAACTTTCACATGCACATTAAGTGATTAGAAGTAAAATGGTTTGGATCAGGCACATTTAGGTTTCAAACTGTTATCATTGTTCTTTTAGTACTTTAAAGAGGTTCTTTGCAGCAAATGTGTCCTATGTACTGTGTTGTTTGCTTTCTTGAGTGCTGCTACAAGGGACATTGATTGTGGATCCAATTAAAATCCATGACAATGTCAATCTTTTCTTCATTTATTATGATGTTGATTGTTGTTCTAATTATGAGAATTTTTTATTACTCTAGGATAAAACATAATCCAAAGTTACAGTCTACGAAGTTCAGCAGTAAGAGTTTCAAGGCCTCTTTGCTTTAAGCATGCAAGTCACATCACAGGCTGTTAATCAGTCTTCCTCCTATTTTGATTCTATGTTCTTCACATAGTCATATTTCTTGGATTATTTGCTGAGCGTGCAGATTGAACTAGGATGATGAAAACATGCAATCCTAAAACATACCATGCTTATTTTAAACAAAGTGTTATCCCTTTGTTCTGTTCAAGTGACTGTTTCTTGCTCTATTTACAAGTTCTGCATGAACACCATTAAATATTCTGGAATTCTTATTCTTCACAATGTTCTCTATAATTATTTTTATGATCCTCAGTGTCAAATGTTTTTGCATTATCAATACTCGTCATTCTAATATTTTCTCCTATCAGCCAAATTTCATCTGGTGTCAATAATGACATCCTTGGTGCATGCCCTATGAATCCAGATTGAATTTCTAGTAGTTCCCTTTTGATACACTGCTGAAGTAATTATTTTTTTAAAAAAATATTATCTTCAGCAATGTTTTGTCTGTGATAATAACGATATTATTTTATAATTTATGTATTTTGTTGAAACACACCTCCCCCTAACCTTTATGTAATCAAGTCAGCATTCTCATGTTGACTATCCATGTGGTTTTCAAGACTGTAACTATCAACAGGAAGAGAGTGATTCATTTTCCTCCCACACAATGATGGGTATGTTTCAAATGCTGACATTTTGTCTAGCAGTCCAACTTGATGTCTCCAAGGATTCTCTCTCTTAGCTTTGGTAGCCTAGTGGTAAGAAATTGCACTGCAGTACCAAAGGCATGCGGTTCATACAAATCCACCAGCTGCTCCATGGGAGAATGATGTACAATCTCTTCCCATGTGATTAATGAGCTCTGAAAACCCACTGCAGGGTCAGCTATGGGTGAGTTTCGACTTGATGTTACTCATCAACAACAGCAATATCACTATTTCAACCAGCATAAATCATACTTGTTAACTCGCTTCTTCAACACCAGGGAGCTCTGGTGGGCTAATGGTAAGAAGGTGAGAAGGCTTGAGGCTCGAATCCACCAGCTTCTATGCAGAAGAAGGTTGAGCAGTCTCCTCCTGTGTGATTAGCTGCCTCTGAAAACCTGCTAGAGGGTTGGTTATGGGTCAGTTCCAACTCAAAGTCAAAAAGTATTACTATCCTAAAATGTCGTCATTGCAGGATATTTTCTCAATTACTTCCATTTAAAAATAAGAATACAAAAATGTCACCATAATTCTATACTGCTAACATTATATTCCATAATAAAAATATCCTGCTGTAACTTTATATAGATTGAAATAACTGAATTATTCTGTAACCATTATAGATATTTTTTTCCTTTTGTTTTTCCACTATGCTCTAATATAGGTTAATTTTGCATTTTTTCATTAAATGAATTAAAAAAATAAAAATCTTTGATCAGAATTTTAAAACTCAAAACAAATAAAACAACACTAAATAAACCCATAAAAAACTTTTGTTTAGCTAGTTGGATGACAAGTAGCTCAATGCAGAAATTTTACATTTTTATTGTATTCCCTTAAAAAGATAGTTTGCCTAGCAAAATCATGTTAATTTTAACTTATTACACTGAAATATCATTTTCAATCAGATAATGTAAAAGATGTATTTTTCTCAGCTTGGTAGCAACACATAACACATTGCATGGTACTGTTAGAATCAATTGCAAAGATTTACAAATGATGATATTTCTGAAAAGAGGAAATAAAACCATTAACAATAACATATTTGGGGAATTCTGGTGACTCAGCTGCACTGTAATCCCAAAGGCAGGCAGTTTGAGGCCACCAGCTGCTCTGTGAAAGGAGGATTAACAATCTCTTCATGTGTGATTAACAGGCTCTGAAAACTTGCTGGAGGGTCAGCTAAGGGTCGGTTCCAACTCAACAGTGCACAGCAACAACACCACAACATAATATGTTTAACTTGTTAAATTCCACACATTGACTTTCATGTTTTTAAACACGGTACTTTTGTGTATGTTGGGATTTGTTTGGGGGTTTGTGTTTGTTTGTTTTGGTTTGTTATTTTTTTCCCTCAAACCAATGACTAGAATGGTTCCATTTCCATGGGGCACATAAAAGTCTTTTAAAAGTACAGGCATAACAATAATAAACTATTTCCCAATGCTGACTCATAGTGATCCTATTGGACAGAGTTAACCTTCCGGTTAGCAGGGCTAGGTCGGGTTATGAAAGGAATTTATTTCTAAATTGATAATTAAATCTAACTTTTAAGTCAGTCAGGACAGGTACATATGATTATTATTTTGTGATGTTGTTGTGTGCCTTCAAGTTGAAACTAACCCGCAGTTGACCCTGCAGTGAGTTTCCAGAGACAGCAAATTTCTTGGGAGGAGATTGTCCACTCTTCTCTCACAGAGCAGTTGGTGGATTCAAACTGCTTTGGGATTGCAGCACACCTCCTTACCACTGGTGCAAGAAAGGAGTTATGGTGGCATAGTAGTTAAAAACTTGTAAAATTATGCATTGACGGAGTAAGGGCTTTCAAACTACCACCTACTCTTCAAGAGAAAGATGAGGTAGTCTGTTTCCATGAAGATTTACAGTCTTGGAAAGCTTCTGGACAGTCCTGTGCTGTTTAGTATTGTAGTTATGAACTGAAATCTATTCCAATACACTAGGATTGGTTGGGTCAGTACAAGAAAGGACTTTAAGCCTTAGTAATGATTTCAAAGCTTCATGTGCAGCTTGTGGAGATGACTACGACAAAGAGTATTTCGTAAATAACATTGTTGTGTGCCATCAAATCAGATCTGACTCATCACTGACTGCTCATTGGATTTTCAGAGGTTTTTAAGCACAAAGGAGGAGACTGTCCATCTTTCTCCAACAGAGCAGCTGGAGATAGGAATAATGTGTCTTAGGGTTAACAGGAAAACTTCTTAACACTAGGCCACCAGAGCTTTTTATGTTGCAAATGTTGTTTGTTGTTAGGTGCCAATGAGTTGGATACAACTCATAGTGACTCTATGAACAAAAGATCTGAACCCAGTCCTGTCCTGTGCCATCTTCACACTTCCTAACCCACAGGTGCCCATTGCATCTGTCACTATGTCAATCTACTTGGTTGTGGGGGTCTTCCTTTCCTTTGCTGACCCTCCACCTTTTCCAAAACCATATTCCTCTCCAAGGAATAAGTACTTCCTAGTAGTATGTCCAGATTATGTGAGGCAAAGTCTCATCATCCTTGCCTCCAAAGAGCACACTGGCTGCACCCTCTCTAAGATACGTTCTGTTTGTTCTCTTGGCTGTCCATGGGATGTTCAGTGTTCTTCCCCAACATCACAGTTCAAAGGCATCAATTATTTTTCTGTCATCCAGGTCTCAGATGACTAGCTAGTAATTGGAAAGATTGTGGCCTGAATAGATGTACTTTAATTCTCAAACTGACATCACTACTTCTCAATAATTTGGAAAGGTCTTTAACTTCAGGTTTTCTCAGTGCAATACATCTCCTTATTTCCTGACTGCTCATGCCAAGGGTATTAATTATGAAACCAAGTAAGATGAAGCTGTTGACAGTTTTGATCTCCTCTCCATCTATCACACACTGCTTATTGGTCTGTTGGTAAGAATCTTTGATTTCTTGATACTGAGACACAGTCTATAATAAAGGCTGCATTCTTTGATCTCCTGCAACAAGTACTTTAAGTCTTCCTCACCTTTAGCAAGCAAGTTTGTGTCAACTGCATAGCACAGGTTACTGATGAGTCTCCCTCCAATCCTGATGCCACGTTCCTCTTCATAGAGTCCAGCTTCTTGGATAATTTGCTCAGCATATAGATTAAACAAGTATGGAGATAGAATATAACACTGAAGCACTTCCTTCTCAATAACAAACCATGCAATGCTCCCCTGCTCCATTCACACAAGAGCCTCCTGATTATAGATTCCATATGAGCATAATCAAGTGCCCTGGGATTCTCATTCTTCACAATGTCAGCCGCAACTTCTCATGATCCACACAGTCAAACACCTTTGCATAATCAATAAAGCACAAAAGGACATTTTTCTGGTATTCCTTACTTTCAGCCAGGATCTGTCCATCCATTAATGGACCCGCTATGGCCACTTTGAATCAGATAATCAAATGGTACACTATATAGAGAATGAAAAACAGAAGAATAGTGTTTCATTCATAGTAAAAAAGTCAATTTCAAGTTCTATCCTGAAATACAATGTTGTGAGTGATAGGATAATATCTATATGCATATAAGGAAGTCATGTTAACATGACTATTATTTAAGTATATGCTTCTATACTTAGTGCCAAAGAGGAAGAAATTTAGAATATTTACCAAATTTTGCTGTCTGAAATGGACCATGCAAACAAGATGCATTAAGGATAATTGGTGACTAGATTCCAAAAGTAGGAAAACAGTGAAGAAGAAACAGCAGTTGGAAATTATGGGCTTGGTGATAGAAAGGAAGCTGGAAATGGAACAATTAAATTTTTTATTTACAATGATTTATTCATAGCAAACACTTTTTTTAAAAGACACAAAAGATGACTTTACATGTGTATTTCACCTGATGGGCAGCATAGGAATCAGATAGATTGCCTTTGCAGAAGAAATTGTTGGAGAAGCTCAATATTAGCAGTGAAAACCAGGCCACCGGCTGACTGTGGGTCAGGTCATATGCAAGTTCAAATTAAGACCAAAGAAATTTAAAATGAGTCCATAGGAACCAAGATATGATGTTCAATCAATTTCATGTGAATTTCATGACCATCTTAAGAATTGGTTTGAGGCACTGAACACCAATGATAAAAGATCAGGTGAACTGTGGGATGATATCAAAGATATCATCCATGAAGAAAGGAAAAGGTTATTACAAAAACAAAGGATAAATAAAAAATTGAAATGGATGTCAGAAGAGATTTCACTGGAACATTGAGAAGCCAAACTTAAAGGAAAATATGTCGAAGTGAAAGAGCTGAACTTCAAGGTACAGATCAAGAAGACAAAGCAAAATATTATAATGGAATATGCAGAGAGCTGGAATAAAATAGGAACAACTTGCTCTGCATTTTTCAAGCTGAAAGAAATGAAAAAAAA
>NW_006399940.1:3721886-3727661 GCF_000299155.1 Elephantulus edwardii | reverse complement strand
AAAAAAATAAGGCACTAGGAATTAAAATGATACCAATTGATTTGTTTCAATTAGCAGAAACAGATTTGGATGCACTCACCAGTCTCTGTCAGGAAATATGGAGGATGGCTGTCTGGCCAACGGATTGGAAGAGGTCCATATTTGTTCCTATTCCCAAGAAGGGTGATCCAAGTGAATGTGGAAATTATCAAACAATATTATTGATATCACGTGCAAGAAAAATACTGCTGAAGATCATTCAAAAACGGCTGGAACAGTATGTAAGTAGGGAATTGCCAGAAGTTCAAGTGGGATTTAGCTGTGGCAGTGGCTGCAGGATTATCACTGTTGATGTCAGATATTTTAAATAGGATTGGAGAAATGATTCAAAGTGAGAAGAAATTTATATCGAGAAAAAAAGTAGGAAGTTTAAGTGGCTATTGTTAAGGAGTTGTGATGCCAACCCAAAGACACACAGTTCAAATCTGGTAACAACCCCACATGACAATGGGAAATCTCTCATATGGTTTACTGCTTTTGACCCAGCTGGTGGGTCAGCTATGAGTTGGTTCTGACTCAAGGATACACAACAACAACAGTGCCATCTTTATTAGGTGTTATTTCTTTTACTTTGTATTGCAAGAAATTTGTAACTATTTTTTATTATGCTAATTCCTCCTGTTTTTTTAAAATTGATATTTTTGGGTTTTTCCTTGAGGAAAGTTGGTGTGAAGATTATTCAAAGACATTCCACTGTCTACAAAGCATCTAGTATATCTTGTAATTAGGCTTTACTCAAACCTACACAATCTTGTAGATAGTCTAAATTTTTGCCAGGGATGGCGATTGCACATAATGAACTTTTTAAAATATTTGATCAAGAGATGTGTGAAGTGGGGTGAGGATGTGGGCAGAGAGAAAAGTGCAACAATGAATGCCTGGAAACCCTAAGTCTCTGTAAACTTTCATTAAAATTAATTTAAAAAATTTAAAAAAGAAAAAATTTTGATCAACTAATTTGTATTACATTTTTAATGCCTAGTTTTATTTTTTGATAAGTGAGTCAATAAAATCAAATGAAGAAGTGACTAAAATCACAGACTTTGAGAACTAAGAAGTGTTTTAAACTTCATGTGAATTAAAATATTTTGTGCTCACCTTACTTAAGCAGAGGTTTAGGTTTGTATAAAACATCTATGCAAATATCTGTCCTTGGTATAATGGGAATTGAAAACAAGATGGCATACCACTTTCTTTAAACAAATGTACTGAGAAAAATTACAGTAATTATTTGTTTACTGTTCAGAATGAGTATAGAAGACTGGTCAGTTGGAAATAAAGTTCAAGACATAAAATCAGATGCCTCGATGTGTGGGATTAAATTTATATGGAAAGTCCATTTTTACTCCTTGATTTTATTTCTTTTGTATATGCTTCTCTCTATATTCATTAATAGCATGAAAGGAAATGCTGAAACAATTTACTGAGGAGTCTACTTCTACAAGCTAAGGCTAGTTCCAGGTGTTTTCTTAATTATATTCATAAACCTTAGAATGGCTTTTAAATCCTCTGGCTGGGCCCAAATGGACTTAAACTGTGGCAGTGTGAGTTTGTCTTAGTACAGATATGGGTAATTTTAGTTTGACATTTATCCACCTGGGTGATTCTAAGGATGTCACAGAATAATGAGCACAGTAAACAATTAGCCTCATCCTAGAAACAGCTCTCAAATAGTCTGTGGCATCTGTTTGTCCCTAGCTCTACAGATAATAAGAGCCAAGACTCTCCAAGGTATCTTCCTTTTCAGACTCAAGTCTAATTACACTTCCTGCATTTCAAATCAGTAAGGTACTTATGGTTAGGGAGAACACTCACATTATTTTATAGTAGAACAAATTAAGAAACCCTGCATAAGTGGGCAGAATGCCAGCTTGTTATTCTCCCAGAAGACCTGACTCAAATAGCAACGTGTCTTACAGGATTTCTACACACTTAGATTTTTTTAAAGAAGTTTTTAATTACAAGAAACATTTTCATGTTATTTCTTTCTTAAATTTCTGCAGTAAAACACAAAATTAGTAATGTAGCTCTAAATAAGAAGATTTGTAGAAATAAGAACACATAAATTTACTCATTAGAGTTGAGAAATACTGTCCAATCTAAAAAATTCCTGGGAAAAATGCTTTACAAGTCATTAATTAATGACAATAAAAATATTTTCAATATGTATGGAAACACTCTGTGATAGGAAAGATAAGTACGATTCACAGAAACTCTATGAATGAAAGATCTGAACCTGACAGCAGCCCAAAATAAGAGGCACAATGCAAAGAGGACAGAGGGCGGGTGAGGGGGTTCGGGGGAGCAGAGAGGTAATTGTGCAACAATGAATGGACACTTTAAAAAAAAAAACTGAACTGGAGGAGGTGGAAGGAGGAAGAGAGGGTAAAAATTTGCACAACATGTGAATGAAAATCTAACTTTTCTTTAAACTTCTGTTAAAATCACAATTAAAATACAAAATTTATAAAAAAAAACCCCACACAACCCCAAGAAACAAAATCAGAAACCCTGTTCTGTCCTGTGCCACCTTCACACTTCCTGACACACAAAAGCCCATTGTGGCAGTCACTTTATCAATTCACCTGGGCGAGGGTCTTTCTCTCCTTCACCGACCCTCTACCCTTCCTAGCATCATTTCCCTCTTCAAGGAATAGCCTTCCTAATAAAATGCCCAAAGTATGTGAGGTGAAGCCTCCTCATCATTCCTGCCTCCAAAGAGTTTTCCTGCTACATACACTCTCTCCAAGATATATTTGTTGTTGGTTCTTTTTGCCATCCATGGGATGTACAGAACTCTTCCTCAACACCATAGCTCAAAGCATCAATTCTTTTTCTGTCATCCTTATTCAATGTCCAGCTTTCAGATGCATAGCAAGTGCATAAAAAGGGTTTGTTTTCCATGATTTAATGTATTTACATTATTATGCTTTCATAATATTTCTATCAATATATATATATTTTTTTTTCTGGAACTCTTTATCTATTTTATTGACCTGGACAATTTCATTGAAAGCAAATCAATAGCAAATAGGATCTTAGCAACGAATATGAAACATTGTGAAATACACTTTTCACCAAAATATTTTTGTACTGAAAAAATTAATAATATATAGAAATATTTTTAATAAGCAAGTAAAAGACTCAATGTAAAATATTTTACTTAAAATGCTAATTAAAATATGTAATGAAATTTCTATACCAAAAGTCTACAGCTTTTACACTTACCTACTTCTGGGAAAAGACAATCATCCATTAATAGTCCTTATGACAAGCCTGAACTCTAATGCTTGCAAGCTTTCAAAAGAGTTGCTAATTATACACAAAGGAACAAAAGGTGTTGAAAACTATAACAAAAGGGCCTATAATAGTCCAGGCAACTTCTTTCTTGAATTCAACACTTGCTAAACATGTTTCTCTGGAGAATTATGATTATTAGCTATGCTCTAATAAGAATGATGTAGAAAACGTTACTGTAGGCTTTGGCAAGAAATGATGGGGAAAAGTTAGACTGAAAGTTTATTTTCATGCTTCTCTCATTGAATCAAGCAGGGTGTGTCCTTAGAATAATTATTGCATATTGTTTTTAGTAGTTTCAACATGCACTATTGCAATGGCTAGTGATGAATAAAGATAGACAGATAGACACAGACAAATGGACATAGAGATGGACAGACACAGGTAGGCAGACAATGACAGACAGACTTACATATGGACAGACACAGACATATAGACCCAGACAAACAGACTGACAGAGGGACACCGATAGACACAAAAAATTTAGACCAAAAAAAAGATAGACAAACAGAGAGGTACATGGGCAGACAGACACAGACAGATTATAAAGGGAAAAAAGGGCAGGCGGCAAATAAGAGTGGGGATTGAAAGGGCACATACATTATTTCTCCTCATTTAATAAAGAGGATATTCAGGTCACAATAATGACTTTAAAACATCATTTAGCTTTGAGAACAATATAATTGACATGCAACATAATTGTTAGTTACTTTGCTTAGATTTCACAAACAACGACCCTATGTGCATAGAGTAGAACTATTCGTAGTATCTTCAATACTGGGGCCTTTCACTGGCATATAATCGTGCAACATCAACATTTTTTCTAGTAATTAAGCATTTAAATAGTTGTATGACCCAGAGATCCATAAAACACCCTCTATTTCCTGTTCACTCACTTGCTCCCCAGATTGACTTATATAAAAGGCAGTATAATTGGTAGAGAAAAATCAGGTATAAAACCACTTGCGATATATTTATCTAAACTTACTGGTTTACATTTACTGTTTTTTTAAAATATGAAATAAGAAAAACTTGATAGAGTTGCTATGGGTCGTGATAAATTGAGGAAAAATGGTTTTGTATTCATAGTCAAAAAGACCATTTCAAAATCTATCCTGAAGTACAATACCGTATTTGTATACTATCCAAACACATACAAGGAAGACTTGTTAATACAAATGTTATTCAAATGTACACATCAAAAGCTAAACTAAACCTAAGAAAATTGAGGAATTATATCAACTTTTACAGTCTGAAATTGACCACATAGTCAGATTGTATTAATAATTAGTGACTAGAATGCAAAAATCTGGAAACAAAGTGTAAACAATGGTAGTTGGAAATTATGGACTTGAGGTCAGAAATGAGGGAAGAGACAGAATGACTGAATTTTGCATATTCAATTGATACATTAATCACAAAATATCTTTCTTGAGAAACACAGACAGCGACCATACACATGGACTTCAGCAATCAGATTGACTACATCTGTGGAAAGAATCACTGGAGAAGTTCAGCATCAGCAGTCCAAACCAGGCCAGGTGCTTTCTGTGAAAAAGGCTATCGTATGCAAACTAAGTTTAAGTTACAGAAAATGAAACCAAGTCCACAATACCCAAAATATGACCTTAGATATCTACCCCACCTGAAATGTAAAAAAAAAAAAAACTATCTCAGAAATAGTTTTCTGGCATTGAATACTAATGATGGAAGGAGACCAGATGAGTTGTGAAATGACATCAAAGATACCATTCATGAAAAGAGATAAAGGTCACAACAAAAACAGAGGGGAAAAAAACCAAAACCAAAATGGATGTCAGAAGAGACTCTAAAATTGCACTAAAGCATTAAGAAGTAAAAATAAAGTGAAGAGATGATAGAGTAAAAGAGATACACAGATGTTTTCAAAGTGCAGATTAAGAAGACAAATTATTATAAAGGCCCTCTATGAGGTGGATTGATTCAGTGACTGGGATAATTGGGATGGGAGTGTCAGAGACAGTGCAATTAGCACAGGACAGAGCAAAGTTTAGGGCTGTTGTACATAGGGTCGCTATGAGTCGAAGGCGACTCGACGGCACATAACAACAACAAACAACAATGTGCAAAGAGCTGGAGTTGGAGATTAAAAAAGGGAAGAATTTTCTCTGCACTTCTCAAATGGAAAAGAACAGAAAAACAAATTCAAGCTTTGAGCAGCAATACTGAGAGACATGGAAAAAGCTCGAGTGATCCAGAAAGCTTTAAAAAAAAGGAATGACTTTCCAGTTACTTCAAACATAAAAGCTCCTATCTATACACAACAGGATGATACTGCCTGTCTTTCTCCCACCAGAGATGCGCCTCCACTGAGTTAGCGGTACAACCAGTTCTGAACTGTGCTACCAGAGTGTTCCTTTATTTATACACAAATAAATATACATATTTATAGACATCAAT
>NW_006399940.1:3719181-3721652 GCF_000299155.1 Elephantulus edwardii | reverse complement strand
TTTTTTTAATTAATTGTAATGAAAATTTACAGAAACTTTGGATTTCTATTCATTCATTGTTGCACTTTTCTCTCTGCCCACTCTCATCACCCCGCCCTCCTTTCATTCTTCTCTTTCAAAAGTAAAAGAAAATTCTTGCCCTTTTCTATGCGGAATTCTGTAGTCTAGTTCCCATTTCAGACCCAAGTCCCAATTCCCTTACCAGGTGATGCTTTCCTTGCCACATAGGATAATACTATGGTGTGACACAGAGGGTTAAATTCATGGCTACTCACAAAAAGGTTTAACATTCAAATCTACTCCTAGAGAAAAAAACACCTCAAAAAAGAAAAAAAATAGAAGGCTTTGTGATCTACTCTCAATGATTACAACCACCCAAAACCTTCTGGAGGACCAATCTACTCTGAAGCACACAAGTTACTGAGGAAAGCCAGAGGAGCTCAAACTTGTGAGGCCATAAGTTCACACGTTTTTAGAATAATAAGGATGCTTTTTAAAAACCACTTCTTCAGAGCAGGGTTTGCCAACTTACTCTATTGTTTTTCTTCTTACTTATCTCTGAATAGAAAAAGAAACTAATTAGTATTAGGCAAAATTCAGAGCACAAAATCTTGTGCTATTCTCTTGAGTACTACAATTAGCTTCCGAAGTAAAACAGCCTTGATAGTTCACGAATAAGGGGAAGCACATTCTAACAGAAATAAGGGCCCTTTGAAGTACCATTGTATAATTAATAACCATAATGGCATTATTTCCCTTTATTGAGCAGTTACTAAGCAACAAGCACTATACTAAATGCTTTAGATACATGATATTACTCTCTGTTTTAAAGCACTTAGACAAGGAAAATAAGAACAAGAGGTAAAATAATGATTGGGATACTGCTATACTTATTTATTCAGGAATTAGAAATTTTTATTAAAAAATGTTAGCTGACTAACAAAATACACTTTTCAATTGAAATAGAAGCTCTTTAATAGATCTTATTTTTAAAAGGATTATAACTGAAAATGATAGAATATACAATCTGAAAAGGGTCATGTTTAATTTATAAAAATGTATAAGCCATATCTATCTACAAATTGAAGTATGATATTTTTCTGTGCTTAAACATTATTGTGACTTCAATAGATCAGCTGACAAGCTCTCAAATAGGAGGGACTAAAGAAAAGAGCATGTTTATGTGTTAGGGTAGATCCTGATTTACTTCTTATTTTGTATTGCAGTCAGGCCATATTTTTTCCCATCATTATCATTAACTATCAATATATTAATGAATCCTTACTATTTATTATTACTCTTTTCACCTATTATCTAATTTTAGTTTCACAACAAGCATTTTAAGTAATATCCTATACAGCTTGCATTCACTCATTCATTCCTGCACTCTACTCCCTGTTGTTATAGCTAAGTGTCATCAAGTCATGGACAACTCATAGTAAGCATATCAACAACAGGTCTACACCATGTCCTGTCCTGTGCCATCATTATCGTCTCTGATACACTTGATCTCATTGCAGTCACTGTCTGTGTCCATCCCATTGAAAGTCTTCCTTTCATTCTATGACCCTCAACCTTCTCGAGCCTGCTGTCTTTTTCAAAGGAATAGCCTCTCCTAATTATAGGCCCAATGTGAGACACGCTTTACCACCTTTGCCTCTAAGGAACACTCTGGCTGCACTTTCTCCAAGGCACATCTTTTTGTTCTTTTGTTAGTCCCTGTAACACTCAGAATTCCCTTCCAACGCTACAACTCAAAGGCATCAATTCTTCTTCTGCCATCCATACTTATTGCTCAGCTCTCAAACACATAGCATATGATTGTAAAGACCATGTCTTGAATCAGGCACACCTTAGTCTTTAAGCTGATATCAGTGCCCTTCAATACTTTAGAGAGGTCCCTGACAGCAGCCTTTCATAGTGCAGTATGTCTTTTAAGTTATTGACTGCTGGTACTGCTGGTAATGATTTTGGATAAAAAAAAAATAATTGAAAACTTCAATCTTTTTACCATCTATCTTAGTGTTGCCTTTTGGTTCAGTGGTGAGAATCTTTGTTTCCTTGATGTTGAGATTTAATCCATATTGCAGGTTTTTATATTCTGCAACAAGTGTTCTATAGCCCCTGGAGATAACCAATATATTTTATTATCTCTATAGAGATGCCAAGTTTGAGCATGTAGTCTCTAATGTCTGGTTTCTTCTTGATCAAGATTTAGCATTAAAGTTCTCTCACTATAGCTTATTTCAGTGTATTTTTTGTGCCTGAATTAGATTCTATTTTATTAATTTACTACCTTTTGGTTATGACATCAATTCATGTCTATTTGAGTTGTACCTGATTTTTTTTTAAAATTTTTGAATTTGGCTACTATGAACATTCAGAAGGATTGACTTTTAATGACTCTATCTTGTTTAGAGGTATCCAAAATCCAAGTGTCAGCAAGATCCCCACTTGGTGCCAGTATTGAG
>NW_006399940.1:3705905-3718436 GCF_000299155.1 Elephantulus edwardii | reverse complement strand
ATCATAACAAACTATGGCTGACTCTGAGAAGTGTAAGACAGGTCAGATTTTGATTAAATATTTTTATTTTATTTCTACATTTCTTGTTGCTTTTTTTGTTTACCCTCAAATTTGATCAATACAGTTTTGTAACTATACAAATATTGGGATTATATCAGTATTAATTTAAAAGTACAGCCATTTGACAATTTTGATCAATACTGGATTTTGAAGCAAAGTAGATACATTATGTATAAACCCAGAGGAAGAAGAGATTTTTCAGTTTGTTGTTGTTAAATTCCAGTGAGTAAACTATCACTCATATTTATTGGAAGAACAACAGATCTGAACTTTGTCCTAACCTGTATTATCCTCATTATTTCTGAAATAGTTGAGCCCGTAGACATGTCAGAATGTCCATCCGTCTTGTTGAGTGTCGTCCATGTTTCCAAGCAAGATGTCTTTTTCTAAAGACTAGCCCCTTCTAACAATATGTCCAATATATATGAGCTGAATATTTAGCAATCTTAAAATAATTGTTTTAACTCTTTTAGAAAGCCAATAGAAGGTTTTAGCTAACATATCATATTCCTTAAAGACATTTATTTCATAAGTTCTCAAGCATCACAGTTGTTAGTGTACTACAGCTATTAATATGAGGAGATTAACTAATTAACTATGACTAAGGCTCTATAAACAGTACATGATTTATGAAAGGTAGCAATGAAGTTAGCATGGTTGCTTTTTACACTATCAGTCATCAAGAGATATTCTTTTTCCATTTTCCAATCTTAATATATTTCTATTCTCTTCATGATGGATGGTGACGAAATTGAGTATTCTTGGCTCCACAATCAACAGTCTTGACACCATTGGGAAAGTCGGCTGTCAGAGGCCTCTCCAAAGTACTGAAGAGTAATGATGTCTGTCTAGAGACAGGTGTGCCTGATACAGGCAATGATCTTCACAATCAATTGCAATGTATCAGAGAGCTAGATAATGACTAGGGATGATAGAAGGAGAATTGATACCTTTAAGTTGTGGTGTTGGAGAAGAGTGTTGACTATCCCATGGACCTGGAAAGAGTTAAACCAGGCTGCTCTTTAATGCAAGGATTCTGAAGCTTCGTGTGGCATATACTGGATATGTTGCAAGGAGGGATGAGTTATTGGACAGGGACATCATGCTTGGGAGGGTGGCTGGGCAGCACACAAGGGGAACACCCTCAGTGAAATGGATTGATTCAGTGACTGGGGCAGTTAGGATAAGTGTATCAGAGACAATTAAGACTGGAACAAGATAGAGCAGGGTTTAGGGCTGTTGTACAAAAGGTCTTTATCAGTCACAGGTGACTCAATGACACATAACAAATGCAATGAAAACAAAGCCTTATCCTTGAAAATATCTATGGATATCCAAACCAATAGTGTGTGTGTTTGTGTTTGATGGTATAATTGTTAGGAGGACTTAGATTTTATTTCATTTAATGTTTAATATTACACACTTTTTTTTTTTTAAATTAAAGATGCACCTTGTTTAACTGAGATTCAAAAATTCAGATTGGGAGGAAAGGCAGTCTTTGAGATACATCCCTAAGATTTTTCTGGAAAAGATGCATGTTGTTGTTTGGTGCCGTTGAGTCATAGACGACTCATAGCGACCCTATGAACGAACAGCCTGAGCACTGTTCGCACACAGAGTTTCTGGAGGCAAGCCATTTCAGAAGTGGATGCTGCTCCTGCTTCCAGGCTTGATTTAGTCGGGAAGCTCCAGCCAACATTGTCCACCATGGGTGCCCATTACCACGATTGGCACATCACTGTCGCAGGCTTCAGCATCACAGCAACCACGAGTTACCTCTGTACAGCAACGCACAGACCATTGCTATACCACCTAGAAGAACGTTTGACAGGAAACCAATTTGAACCTGGCCAAGGGCCGCAGATGACAATCACCCACCTTCGACTTGGTAGCATAACTTCCTTTCCACTAGGCCAACGTAGCTCTCTCTTGGAAAAGATTCATAGAAAAGCAAAATTCCACAGGAAGTAAGTGATAGCATGTAATCTGTTTAAGAAAAATGAAGCACCAAACCTTTTTCTTCTGCATTGATATCTATTTAAAAACTGAACCAAAGAATGAGCCTTTTGTTTCTGTGTCACCACATAAAGAAATTCTGGTTGGGTGCAATACATCTGCATATGAACTAAGATCCAGGGGTGAAAGAGAAGAAAGTGCAAGCATAGTAATTCATAGAAGCTAGCCTTCAGTTAGAATCAACACACAGGAAGTCTTGGATATCATATTAGAGTTAGAAAACTGGCAAAATAAGGTAGGAGTTTGAACTGGAGAGATCTTTTGAACTTTTAGGAGCACTGGCACAATGGAAGGAAAGATACAGTAAGGGAAAAACATTTGAGAACACAAAGACACTCAGAATTCCTACTTTCTGAAACTGTTTATAAAACCAAAGAGTAAAACGTCAATTTTGTTATGTGCATGTAATTTTGTTTAGCCAAATTAAAACTCAGAAGTTTGAATATGGAAATTCCATATGACCCAGCTGTTCCACTGCATGGAATATATCCCAAGAAAATGAGAACTGAGGCTTAAGTGGAGACTTGTAGACCGATGTTCATAGCAGCATTATTTACCATTGAAAGAATATGGAAACAGCCCCAATGTCTGACCACAATGGTATGGATTCAGAAATTGTGGTATATTCACACCATGGAGTACTACACAGCACACAGGAGCAATGATTTTGTAAATTACTACCTAATTTGGAGAGACTAGAGAGCATTATGCTAAATAAACTAAGTCCCATAAGGACAAATATTGTATAAGACCATTGTTGTAGAACAAGTATGAGGATCCAAGGGGGAAGGGGAGTGTAGAAGAATAAGCCTAAGGATGGGGGAGGGTGATGGTGGTGGCAGGTGATAATCATAGGGTCGCACAGTGTAATGGGTAGAGGGAGGAGTGGGTTCAGGAAATGGGAATTATTAAATAATGCATACGAACTTTGTAAATAAAACTCTGTGTGTGTGTGTGTGTGTGTATCACCTGAGTATTTTTTAAAAGATTCTAAATATAGTTTCATTTGTGGAAATAGTGTTTGAAAACTTTGAAGTGTATTTATTCTAAGGTCGTACTTAAGTTTTTCCAATTTTGAACAGAAAGAATTTCTGTCTTCTCAGAATTGCAAGCTTATATTATAGCAGAAATTTTTTAGTAACAACCAAATATTTTGTTCTAGATCTTATAAAACCCTATATTTTGCTTTATTTCATCAACTCGTCAAAATACCACTGCTCAAGGATTTTTTTCTCACTAATACTAATTCTCTTTTCACTCTGCTGCTTTTTGTTGTCAGGTGCCTTGAAGTTGATTTCAACCCATAATCACAAGTTTAATAGAATGTAAGGCTATTTGTTCTTGCACTATACTTAAAATTTCTACTGTACATAAGCCCATTGTTGTAGTCACTATGCCAATTCATATCCTTGAGGGTCTTACTCTCTTTTATTGATCTTCCACTTTTCTAAGACTAATGCTCTTTGTGAAGGACTGACCTCATCTGATAATAAGCTCAAAATATGTGAAACAAAAATCTCACTATCTTTGTTTCTAAGGATCACTGTTGGCTTCATTTCTTCCAACCAAATTTGTGAGTTTTATACTTTTGGGAGTTCATGGGATATTTTGTATTCTTCACCAATACTATAATTCAAAGTCTTCAACTCTTCTTTGGTGTTCCTTATTCAGTGTTCAACTTTTACATGCACATGAAGCAACAGAATACAACATAGCTTGAATCAGGTGTACCTTAATCTTTAAAATGAAATTATTGTTCTATAGCCTTTTAAAGAGCTCTGTGAAAGCAGATTTACCTAATACAGTAAATCTTTTGATTTCTTGACTGCTGCTTCCATGAATGCTGATGGTGGATCCAAGCAAAATTGAGTCCTTGACAACTTCAATTTTCTTCATTAATCATGTTACCCACTAGCCCAAATGCAACAATCTTTGATCTTCAGTAAGGGCTTCAAGTTCTCTTCACTTTAATCAAGCATCATACCCAGCAACATACTTAAACTATTACCAGTAGTATTACCATTAATGGAGTCTTACTGAAGCATTAAAATTATATATATATATAGTGAGTAAAACTGTCAACATACAGAAACACCAAAAACCACTTTTTGAATGCTTAAGTACTTTTCCATTTGTCTTCTTCAAACCAAACAACACGGAGGAGAGGGCCAATGAGGGTGAAATCTGACTTAAGGAAACTCCTGACCAGTTCATTCGATCTGACATATAGAGATTTTTTAACATGGCAAATGGGAAAGGTGTAGTGGTTAAGAAATATTTGAAGGGTCGCTGATTTTTAGCTAGGCCAAATTCAACCACAATGCAGTGTTATAGCTTAAGAGCTAGAGGTTGGAAATATAACAACCTTTGCTTTCCCCTATTAGTTTATGTTTAGCATTTACATAATCTATTCTTTTTCCCAGTCATGCAAATAAGCACATTATTTATTGTTATTATGAATTAAAATTATTTATTGCATTCACTTTATTATATTGAATTGTCCAATTATATTTGAAGTAATTTAACAATGTAAAAATCCCTAAGCATATTTATTTAGTTTTTGAAACAGAAATAGTTCATTTTCATTTAATAATATTCAAATCATCTTAATTGCCTTCACTGATACATGTAATGTTTTGAATCTTAATAATTAGAGTTATTTAACTTGCAGGCTAGCCAACTATGTACTGGAAAATGAGGGCAGGGCTCCAATTAATGTGGGAAAAGTATTTTTGCATGTTTTAATAACTTTTAAGAGGAAATATAAGACTTAAGCTGTAACCATAATTACAGAAGCTAGCAATGGAAAGCACATTTGTTTGCTTAACTCATTTCTCAATATATACACAATTATGCGACACAAAATATAGGTGTTTCATTTAATGAATATTAATTTTATTCTACTGCTAAAGAAGCGGAGAGCCTCTAAAACAGAAGCAGGATCTGCGAGGAGGTTACTGCTATGTTTAGGTTTTGTTATTGCTGTTGTTATTGCATGACATTGAATCACCTGTGACCCACAGTGACCTTATCTACATTAGCTCTGAAACCAGTCTTATTCTGATGCAGTCTCGTTGTCTCTGACAGACCTAATCCCACTCCTCCAGGCACTGGGTCATCCGTATCATCCTGCACCTTCCTCTCCTGCACTGTCCTTTCACCCTTCCAAGCATGTTTTCCCTCGCCAAGGACTGGTCACTCCTGACAACATGCCCAGAGTATGTGAGACTAAAAATCCTTGGCTCTAGAAAGCAGCGTGATTTTACCCTTTCCAGGTTAGACTTGTTTTTCCTTTTTTCCCCCCTTTATATTTTGTTTAGGTGTAAAATATATTTTAAAAAAGAACCTTATAGCCACACTATATAATAGAATTAAACTGTTCCATGTGGCTTTCAAGGCTGCAATCTTTATGGAAACAGCTACACCTTTTCCAATGGAACAGTTGGTGATTATGAACCCCCAACTTTTTAGTTAGGGGCCACGTACATAACCACTGCTCCACCAGAAGTCCCTATTAGTAAAAATGTTGTTGTTGAGTGCTGTTGAGTTAGAACTACCCATAGCTTACCTTCCAGCCATTTTTCAGAGGCAGTAAATGGCACAGGTGCAGAATGCCTATCCTTTCACAGGTCAACTGGTGGATTCAAACCTGTGTGCCTTTGAGATGCAGCACAGCTTCTTACTAGGCCACCAGAGCTCCGTCAAAGAAAAATAGTATAGGTAAATATAGAGGAGTCATGCTAAGCGCCATTGCATCAACCTCACAATTGTGATGTCTGAGGTCCCTATTCCAGTTACTGGTCAATTCATCTCATTAGGGATCTTCTTTTTTTCTAACCCTCACTCAATCTTGATGCCTTTCTCCAGGGACTGACACCTCCTGAAGGCATACTCAAAGAATGTGAGAGGAAGTCTTGCCAGCCTTGTTTCTGAGGCTTTTCTTTTTCTAAGATAGACTTATTCTTTCTTCTGTAAGTCCATGTTTATTCAGTATTTGTCACTAACACTATAATTAAAAAGCATCACTTCTTCCTCTCTTTCCCTTATTCATTGTCCATCTTTCACATGCATATAAGGTAATTGGAGATAGCATGACTTGGTCAGGTAACCCTTAGTTCTCAATGTAACATTTTTGCTCCTGATTTTATAAAGTTCTGCAATCTGTATTTGATGAGCTGTCAATGAAGTAGCCAATTGGAAATGTCTTCTCGCTCTCTCTGTATATGTGTGTATGTACACATGTATAAATATGTATATATGTTCATATACACACACACACACACACACATATATATATGTATGTATGTATATATGTATATATATATATATATATACAGGCAGGAGTGGCATCTATTTCCTATACATCATGCCTCTGGGAACTCTATGAACTTTGATAAATGTCAATAGTTGTAGAGGGGCTTTAGGTCTTTTTTTTCATACAGTCGCTATGAGTCGTGCTCAACTCAACAGCAATCAACAACAACCTTGAATTTGAATGCTTGGCAAATCATTCAGGAAGCTAGACTGTATGTATGTCACGATTAGAGAAGACTCATCAACAATCTGCAGTATGTAGATGACACAATCTTGTTTGCTTAAAATAAAGGGGACTTGTATTTTTTGCTGCAGATGGTTAAAGATTAAAGCCGTCATATGAACTACATCTCAGTAGCAAGAAGACCAAAATTTGACTTTTTGACCAATAGACACTATCATGATACAAGAGAAAAGATTGAAGTTCTTGATGATTTAATTTACTTGGATCCACAACCAACAGCAAACAAGAAATCAAAAGGTTTGTTGCATTGGGTAAATCTGCTCTCAAGGACCTTGCCAACGTGCTAAAAAATAACTATATCAGTTTAAAGACTGAAGTATGCCTAATTCAACACATGGTCTTTTGAATTAATTCCTCTTCATCAGAATGTTTGACAATGATTAATGATGACAGAAGAAGAGCTAATGCCTTTGAATTTTGATGTTGGGAAAAAACCCACTGGTATCAAATGGACTACTAAAAGAACAATCCTAGTTGTATTTCAGTTTTGGAAGAAAAAGAGCTAGGATGATTTTTAAGTAGCTAGCTGGTGAATGGGAAGATGGGAAAGGTGGAGGGTTGGAAAAAGAGAGGAAGACTTTCACCAAAATAGTGACATAATGGTTGTAACAATGGGTTTTACCATACCAAGAATGCTGAGGATGGCACAGGATAGGGCGGGAGTCAGATCTGTTGTTCTGCGTCTCTATGAGTCTTACTCAGCATGATGGAATCTATCAACGACCAATTCCCAGATTAATGGACAATGTATGACTAGAATGACAGACTCCTTTCTGTACTGTTGATTTTGAACTGAATCCAAGGTTTTTAAAACCCAATAATTACCAACTATTCCATGTTCTTCATTTATCTTAAAAAATAATCTACCGTCAACTTTCTCTACCTAAAACTCAGACTCACTGACAAAGCCTTTGATTGTTGTAGACACTCTTGGCACCAGGTGTGAAGAAATCAAAAGACAAATTTCATTCAGACTCGCTGACAAGGATTCTGACCATACCGATAACTAACTTTCCAGCATGTTTTCTGAACCTCTGTATTACCCAAAAATAGACTGCCCAGTCTTCCGTGGAGCCACTGGTGTATTTTAACTCCCAGAGAGGTGCAGCTTTTGGGCTAGAAGTGCAAATCACTGCGGATTATGTGCCCAGAGCTCCCCTCTCTTTATTAAAGAAAGTAATTTTTAAAAGAAAGGAAAATGTCAAGTGTCCAAGTGTCACACCTCTTCTGTCATCAGAGAATGGAGATTTGCAATAATCCTTAAAAGGTATTTGGAATTCTGTGAGGATTTAAAGGGGGAATGACCAAGTGATTGCCTTTCCCCAAATGCTGAGTGAGCTGTATTGACAGATTTTTATTGTCAAGCATGCTTGTTAAACTACGTAAATGTTACTATGAGTCTTTCAGTGGAACAGGACAAAAGATGTGATATTAAAATATATTAATGATTTTTGAATTCTAAGATTAATGCTATTGTAAAAGATATTCTCTTATTACTTTCTCATTTTTACATTTTCATTTGTTAAGCATAAAGACTTTTAGATCATGTTAAAAAAATATCATTGACCTCCAGTTGGCAATGTTTCCTAGTTGACCCTCCATGGGCTTTTCTGTAATTGTAAATTACATGAGAGGAGATCGTAGTTCTTTCTCCTTTGAGTTTCTGATGGATTCTAACTTTGAGTGAGGAGTTGCCTTTGGGTAAGGAGAACACCTCCTGATGGAGTATGCCACCAGAGTGCAAATAAATATGTAACCATGCCATTGGAAATACATAAACCTTCAGAGGACCAAAGAAAGTACCTAACCCACTGCCATCACGTCATTTCCAACTCATGGCTACTTTCCATTGGATTTGGAACCATACATCTTTAAGGCAGGAAATTACCCATCCTTCTCACATAGAATAGCTAGTAAACCTTTCAGATAGCACTGGCCTTTCAGTAGTAATACTTTACACACTACATCATGAAGCCTCCACAAACTAGTTAAAAGTCAGTATACTAAATTACATCTTCACCTGTTGTTGCTGTTATGTGCAATTTAGTCACCTGAGACTCATAGAGACCTTATATGCACAGCTCTGAAGCCTGCCCTATCCTGAGCCAGTCTCACTGACTTTGAAACACCTACCCCCATTGCCCTACTTACTGTATCATCTCATCCCAGGGTCTTTCTCTCCTGTGCTGTCCCTCCCCCTTTCCGAGCATGATATACTTCTCCAAGGATCAGTTCCTACTGTCTACATGCCCAAAGTACATGAGATGGAGCTTCAGAATCCTAGCCTCCAAGGAGAAACTTGTTTTCACCCTCTCCAAGACAGACCTATTTGTTTTCTTGGTGGTCCATGGTATGTTCGAGACTATTCTCCAGAATCACAATTCGAATGCATCGATTCTTCTTATGTCATCCTTAATTATTGCACCTCTATGACACATAATAAGTAACTGTCAAAGCTATGGCCTGGATTAGGTGCACCTTAGTCTCTAGACTGACATGGTTGTTTTTCAGCACTCTGGAGAGGTCCCTGAGAGCACATTTTCCCAATGCAATTCATCTTTAGATTTCCTGATTGCTGGTGGTAAGAGTGTTGATTGTGGAGCTGAGCAAGCTGTATGCGTTAGCCACAATATCTTCTCCCCCTGTCATGGTGCTACCAATTGACCCAGTGAAAAGAATCTTTGTCTTTTTGATGTTTTGCTTCAACCGATATTGAAGACTATTGTCCTTGACCTTCTGCAGCAAGTGCTTCAGTTCCTCCTCAGTTTCAGCAAGCAAGGTTGTGTCATCTGCACAATGCAAGTTGTTGGGTCTTCCTCCAAACTTTTTTTTTTTTTTTAGCAAGTCAGAAAGGCAGCTTTAGTTTTGAAAAGTTAAATTAACAGTAGTCTGAAATAGCAACAGAATGTTTTACCCATCACCTTTACATCTATTTACAGTAGGGGAGTGAGGCTTCCCATAACCATGTGTATAGCCTTCAGTTTCAGGTGTATCTACCATTTCTTTCTTTTGGCTCTGGGCCTGACACTGGTCACAAAACGGGCACATATTTCAGTTTGACTGGGACTACCATCTGTTCTTCAGCACCATGTCCAAGGTGCCTCCAAGTCTGCTGCTGTTCCTAAGGGACACCCTGGGTTTCTGACTGATCCGAGGAAGTTTTACCTGGAACTGTGTGGGGCACCTCCGGCATTGTTTCAGGCGGGGGTCCACTCTCCTCGAGGAGGTGGCCCTGGTAGAGCCGGCATAGGCGGGACAGCTCTCTCTCTGGGGGTTGCTTCCAGCTGTACCATGGGTACCAGGAATCTCCTGAAACCAGAGTCGGGGCTGGTGGAGTACCACTCACAGCTCCATGAGAAGTACTGAAGTCAAGGTCACGGGGTTCAACCTGTGGAATGTGGTAACTGAGGAGACCAAGATCCGTGGCTTTCTCGATGGCCTTGGTCAACTTCCTGTGTTGCTTCATACAGACTCTTGTGTATGGAGCATGGTAGATAATACCAGTATGGGCGCAGACAAATTGTTCTAAGAGCTTGATGTTCCTGAAGTCTAAGTACAACTTGTGATCCCGGCAGATGGGGCAAAGGTTCCCAGCAACTTTATTCCCATGGATACATGTCTTTCGAGTCCGCTGTGAGGGTATGCCACCTTTGTGATTGCGACGGTAGTCACCTTTGTGATTGCGACGGTAGTCAGCCCAGACTGGGCGAGAACCATACCTGTTCTGGTACTCTTCTGAGTCAAGGTATTTCCAGCGTTCATCCTCATATGGAGAAACGGGAGCTGAAGGCAAAGACTCTTCCTCAAGGGAGGCTTTAGTGCAAAAAGCCTGAAAGGAAATCTGAACTCCCTGGGCACTTCTGAAAGACGAAAGTCTAGGAAACTGCCTCACCAGTGTGCCCAACGTGAAGGTCGCCAATCCGGGACTGCCTGTAAGGCGACTGCACCGGGTCTTCCTCCAATCTTGATGCTAAGTTCCTCCTCTTGTTGTTGTTTGTTGTTATGTGCCGTCGAGTCGTTTGCAACTCACAGGGACCCTATGCACAAGAGCCCTAGACCCTGCTCTATCCTGTGCCAATCGCACTGCCTCCGAAACACCCATCCCGATTACCCCAGTCACCGAATCAATCCATCTCATAGAAGGTCTTCCCTTCCTGCACCGTCCCTTCACCCTCCCAAGCATGATGTCCCTCTCCAAGGACCCGTCCCTCCTTGCAACATGCCCAAAGTGTGTCAGACGAAGCCCCAGAATCCTTGCCTCCAAGGAGTAGCTTGGTTTAATCCTCTCCAGGCTAAATCTGTTTGTTTTCTTGGCAGTCCATGGTACATTCAATACTCTTCTCCAGCACCACAGCTCAAAGACATCAATTCTCCTTCTGTCCTCCCTAGTCATTGTCCAACTCTCTGATGCATAACAAGTGATTGCAAAGACCATGGCTTGTATCAGATGCACCTTAGTCTCCAGAGAGACACCTCCTCCTAGAGCCCAACTTACCTGCCTCTTATCCTAAATTATCTGATATGCATATAGATTGGAAAGGCATGTAGACAAGACACATCCCTCTTCCTAATTTTGAACCATTAAGTGTTACTCTGCTTTGTTCTGAGGAGTACTTCCTGATGCAAGTACAGGTTTCACATAAGCACAATCAAGTGTTCTGGGATTCCCTTCTCCTCAAGGCACACTACAATTGTTGTGATTTACACAGATATCCCTCTGGTTGAGTCTTTAAACATGAATGAACAAAGACCAGATGAGTTGTGGGAGGAAATCAAGAAAAGGTCATTACAAAGACAGAAGAAGTAAAGACCAAAATGGATGTCAGAAGAGACTCTGAATATTGCACTAGAGTGCCGAAAAGCCAAAGCAAAGGGAAGAAATCAAGATGTTAAGAAGCTAAATAGAAGGTTTCTAAGGGCAGCATGGAAGACAAAGTAAAGTATTATAATGTAATGTGCAAAGAACTGGAGTCTGAAAGCATCGTCCCATTATTATAAGTCCTCATTTATCTTTGTCCGAGTTCAAGCTGTGCTGACTTTTGATGCCATTAAAATAATAAGCATATTTTAATGTCTACTGGTATCATTAGTAAAAAAGCAAACTGACAGACAAAAATCAGTTTTAATATAAGAGCTATGGTAGAGAAATAAACACTGATAAGTAATATTTGCTTAATGCAGTATCAATATTCCTGATATTTGGGAATTTTGAGGATAGGACATGATTCAGATCTGTTGTTCATAGGGTTGTTGTCCATAGAGTACAAATGAGATGTACTTGATATTAATGGCACCTAACAATAACAAGTATTATTAGTACATTTACTAAATGTACTTACCTTAAAGTTCATCTCTTCTCAGATAAATTAAAGAGTGTATTTTATTTTTCAATGGAAGTTTTATGCATTTCATTCCAAAAATACTAACCAAATTTGACAAAACATTTTCATATGGTAATAATGTTTCAACTAAGCTATTTAACATGTCAGATATTATTAGTTTTAATCAGTCAAAGAGCACCATTGTGACCTCAATCTTTCATCTAGAGTGGTACTAGAAGTCTCACAGCAAAAGTGATGTTTTTAGTCATGTGACATGAGTGAGCATTTATCTATTTTGGCATATGTCCAAATATATTTTCATTATATGTTTTTTTTCTTCCCTCTATGGAGTATGTGTGTGTGTTTGTGTATAAATGTCAATCAGTCATAGCAATGAAGTTGGACCTGACTCATAGCGAACTCTTTAGCCAATTTTCAGAGGCTGTAAATTCTGTGGGAGGAGATGGTTCATCTTTCACCTATGGAGCAGCTGTTGGATTTATGGCTTTAAAATGCCTGCGTTCAGGTTGGCAGCACAACTCCTTACTTCTAGGCCACAACTCCTTGCCATAAGCA
>NW_006399940.1:3693995-3705805 GCF_000299155.1 Elephantulus edwardii | reverse complement strand
ATACATATGGTGCTACTTTGTTATTGACTTTAATGTTAGTGTGCAAAACACATCTCTGTCCTTATAATTTGTATTAGTCTTATTTGTTCATTTAATAACAAATGATTTATTGCTTTGGTTCCCAATTTACGTGATATAAATGCTTAAAGGGATCATTTGAAGTCATCACTGTGTTACATATTATATTAAAATTCTTTAGTGTATCTTTTAGCTAGCAAAATAAAATCTAGTATGAAGCAGTGCCTCAAGCAACAAAAGTAATTGTGTCAGCATTGCTAAGGAGAGCAAGTGTAGCAGCACTTATACAGAGAAAATGGAGTTATTTATTAACAATTTGATTTCAAATAGATACTACTTAATTCAATTAATTTACATTGATTATAAGTTACAACATTAATAATATTTATGTGCCAATTCTATGTAACTGGAGAATTGTTTGATACATGTGATACGATTTCCAAAAGAATAATAATTTGTTTTATGGTACTACCCATGCTATCACCATTTAAATAAAATAATATAACAGTTATAGTAGAGAGACACAAAGACTGATGAAGTAATATAAACTCAGTGCAGTAGCAATGTTTCCTATATTTGTAAGTCTCTTCTAATAAAGGACGTGGCAAGATTATTTGTCTTTTCTAGAGAAGTAGAATCTTGTACTCAAAAAAGAAAAAAAAAAAACTAAACTAAAATGTATAGAAGCACTTTAACTTGCTCCTGGAACCTAAACTCAAGAAAAAAATGTCCACATCTATTAAGAGTTTCTATTCATTCACCCACTTAATCTATGGTCTAGAAAAATCTTAAGATCCAATACAGAATGTTATTTCAGTAAGTGATGCACTTATACATGACAGTGTTGTCTGATGCTACAATCAACAGCACATTTTCCAGTTCATATCCAAAATGAAGCCTTGTGTGAGACATCTTCCAAAATTCCCTACAGAGATTCATTTCCAAAACAGTTTTGAATGGATATTACTTTAAAATTTTGATTCATTATACAAATAAATGTTCTAAAAATTATTACATATTGTTCAGTCAATATTTTTAACATAATCTTTGCCCTGCCTTCACTGCCAATTTTGTTGTTATTGTTGTTAGATGCTATCTATGACTCCTAATGACTCTGTAAATAGCAGATTGGAACCTTGGCCTACCCTGCACCATCGCCATGGTCTCCTCTAAGTCAATTTTAATGGTATTGGCCCTGGGGGGTTTGGAGCAGAACTACCTCATGCAGTTTCCTCTGCTTTAATCCTTACAGAAGTTAACTGCCATATCTAAGATTTCAGAAAACAGGTCCTTATCTGTACTGGGGCACATATGGAGCCTCATAGGTCAATTAGTATAAATAGTCTAGGAAAGGTCAGATTTTTAAAAGTCTTCCTCTTATTTTTTTTTTTTAACCCTGAAAAATTTTCTTATTTAGTTAAGGGCAAATACATTCAACATAGTAATGGCTATAGAATAAAATTTTCTTATTTAATTGGTACTGCTATCAATCCAGAGTTCAGCTCCAGTCTTATCTAATGGTATACCATATGAATCATTCATTTTGTCTTAGTTCTCCCAATCAGTTATCATCTGCTTTATTCTTAGTCTCATTTGCAAAATATTTAAATAACAATCAATCATCAATATTTACCAGAGGATATAACATTTCTAAATAGAGATCAAACACATGTTCCCAAAAGAGCAATGCCTAAGCACTTAACAATCTGTTCTTGGTATGGTGCTTGTTTTCATTATTATTTCTGCATATTGCAAGGCAATATGTCACTTTAATGACTAAGGTGTGCCTTACTTATAACAATGGTACTTTCAGTTGCCTCACATACATGTTTAAGCTAAATTGGGAGACTGAAGAATTATTGATGTGTTGGTACTGCAACAATGGTGAAGAATATTAAATAGATCATGGACACAGAGTGCCTTGGTTCTAATTTTGTTTGGAGACTGCGGAAGCAGCTGAATGCTCTAAGATGGGCGTCTCTTCTTTGGTAAGAGCCAATGTGAATATTTGGTTGTGAAGAAGTGTGAAATGAAGGACCTCATGGAGTGCCTTGGTTTTCAATTTCAGTGGGTCTCTCAGACCTGTGGCCCTCGGGCCTAGTGCTGTTATATTTTGGAGGAACATACTTCTAAATTATATAGCACTTTATCTTAAGTTTTCTGTACTGATATAATATGGGTTTTCTATGACGCTGAGCCTTGTGCCTTTGTGGTATTAAATGCCATAATGGTTGCCCCTGGTGCACAATGTTTGGAGGAACTCCCAGTTTAAGACAGCTTTGGAAGCAGAAGTGGCATCCACTTCCTAAAACATATGCCTTTGGAAACGTTATGAGCATGGAGAATAGACAGTAGTTATAGAAAGACTTCAGGTCTTTTGTTCGTAGAGTCACTATGAGTCGTCATTGACTCGATGGCAATAAACAAGAACAATATAAGAAGGAAGGGTAGCTAAAACCCTCCTTATAAATGAGTGTGTTAGACCTTTATGTTGCTCACTTTGGGCATGTAGCCAAGTATCAATTGCTGATAAAATATATCAAGTTTGGTACTATAAAAGGTAAGCAAAAATTAAGAGATCCTCAGTGCATTGGAATGACTCAATGGCTACAACACTAGGCTCAAGCATTAACTATGATTATATTGTTGTTATTATACATGTCATCCATTTGGCTCTAATGCTACGTACAGCAGAACAGAACCATACTTAGTCCTCTACCATCCTCACAATGTCTACTGTGTTTACACCTATTATTGTGAGTGGCAGATAACTGAGCATCATTTCATCCTATTATCTATAATGTCTCTATGGGTGGGAATTGCCATGATTGTTCCTATAGGAAATACATTCTTGTTCTAAAATTACATGGTACTTATTGACTCAAATTTAACTTGAGAGTAAAATCCTTTACCATTGACTACAACTCTCACTAAAAACATCTAAATAAGTGACTTGAAACAGATGGAACATTATCAGAGTGCAAAGATGGAAAAAAAAAGCAAACCAAAAAACCAAAAACAAACCCAAACCCCACAACCAAACAATACTTGACATCAGTTAAGTCCATGTGAAATGGGCATTGGGTCTTGTCTTTTCTATGCAACATGCCTTTGAATTCTGTTAACACAGACTACATGGTAATTTAATCAAAATATTCCCCAAAGTTTTACCACAATAACAAGTCTGAATTATGTTAGTATTTGAATTCAAAGTCTAGAAAATGTGCTGCAACTGAATGGGCTCCAGATTCAGAGAAACGTGGATACAAAATTAAATGTTTGAGAACTTCAACACAAAGCACAAGAACCCAGCCAGGAACTTAATTGTCTTAAACAGCTCAACTCTTATAACATACCCAGAAAGTAGACATTCAACACAAAAGAGGAAGGAAAAGAGGCTCTGAGACCTTGGACAACTAGGAAAGAAATACACTTTAAATGTCAGTTGTTAGGTTTCACTCTTTTTGCTACCTATCTGACCCACCAAAGCCATCTAAACCAATCAGCCTTAGTACTTTTATCTGAAAATGGAGAAATTTTGTTTCTAAAGCTTCTTGCATATCTAAAATGTAATCTTCTTAATCAATTGACACAATTAATTGATTACCAAGAGAAGCTTTTGAACTCTTAGCCTCTCTATTATCAACCAATTTACATATTTTCTTTTTATCAATGTTATATTAAAGTGTTATCTATGAAAATGAACCTATCTCTAGTCCTATTCACTTGAGACACACAAATATGTTTTTAAAATAGTGTTTAGTTTAAATTAGTTGAAGAGAAAGCAAATAATTTGACATCAAGCAAATTTTTTAAACACAAAACTCCCTATTGTATTAATTGAAGCTTAAGAAATCTTCCTGCTAAGAGACTTGGAGAACTCCCTTTGGATTGCTTGAGAAGCTTTCAGAACAATTAATTCCTTGCCACAGTGCTCTGTGGGCACAATCCTGAAGATGAAAGTTTCAGTGGTCTGTTTATAGAGATGACTCCTTAGGGAAGGTCCTGCTTCGTGCTGCCATATAGCATGGCATATCAACAGGAGTCCATTAGAAATGGCTGGCAGTCTTCCTTTCATACTCTTCAAATCAGGCAAAACACAACTTAAAAAGGAAGAGGAGGGTGGAACTAGGTATAAGTTTAAAAATTCAATTTTGTAATTCTTCAAAGATATGCCTGAAAATAAGTTAGCCTTTTACTGTCCCTTGTGTTTAGTGCATATAATTACTTTGTTATTGTTGATTTAGTTTGGCCAAACTACTTCTAACTTCAAGAGAATGTTGTCTATTCTGCTCTTTTTGTTCTGAGCTAGGACAAGATGATAACAGTGGCTGGCACTAGTGAGTTAATTTTATAACCAAAACTGACATTCTACTCAAGTACCCACAATTTAAAAGAGTAATGAATTGTCAGTTTTAACTGGAAAGGGGTTTTTATGTGATTTTAGAAGTCTTTTGAATATTTATTTTGTTCCACTATGCACAAATCTGTATAAAATTTATCTTGTTAGTTGCAAATGTAAGTCTCCTTTGGCCAGATTTAGAAAATAAATTAGACTTCACAAGCATTATAAATACTAGATCAATATATTAATATTAAGGTGGTGTTTGAAAGATTTATTAACCAGTAAAAGACAGCTAATATTACATCAGAAATATTAAGCATGTTTAATCAAAGTGATCAAGTGTATTTATGTGCAGAATCTATATATAGTATGGAGTTTTACTTAAATAATCTACAGATTCAATAATGTCTATCATATGATTAGATAATTATAGAGGGAAAAACCAGCAAGACGTTAAAACTTAAAGTGGCAGATGGTAGAAGACAGTGCTTCTTGTCTAAAAGGAGATTTTATTTTCCTCATGACTGGTTTTGAAATATAACCCCACAAAGTCAGAAATCATATGTCAGACAAGTAATATTCAATAAAGTTTGCCATTCATTCAACAAATATTTAATTAGTGCCCACTGCAGCTCAAATCACATGCTAGATGATGGTAATAAACTTTAAATAATACAGAACCTCCAATTTCAGAGTCTTAGAATCCAGTTTAAAAATAGGAGAAAAGTTAAATATAATTGATAAGTGAACATAAATGCTGGCATGTTTTATAAAGGCTCTGGGTTCAAACAAGATTTGCCCGTGGATTTCTAATGGTGGGAGTTGCATGGTTAACATGCTTTTGGATATTCATGCTCACCCAGAGACACCTCAGAAGGAAGATCAGCTATTTTCAAAACATTACTTATTAAAATATTTACAAAGCATAGAGTTATAAGGAGGTCACCACGAGGCAATATTTATTTGTTTTGCATCAGTGTCAAAAACAATTGAATTTAAAACACTGGTGGGTTTCACCTATGTAGGATACCTTGGATTATCTACATCCTGATAACCTGGTTATCTACATAAAGAAGGTAAAAACCATTGGGAACTCTCTGGAACACAATTCTATTCTGAAACCCATGCATTTCCACGAGTCAGAATAAACTCAACAGCAAGTGTTTTTTGTTTGGGTTACTTTCCCCCTCTTGTTAATAACTGCTTTTGCTGTGCGCCATTGAGTCTAGTATAGTGATCCCGTTGGACTGAGTATAACTGCTCCTGTAATTTTTAGGTTATAATCTTTGTGAGAATACATTTTCTGTCATGGAGGTACTAGTAGGCTTAAATTATAAGCGTTTTCTTTAGAGTTGAGCCCTTAAACCATTGTAACTGAAAGGATATTTTTATGGGCAATGACAACAAAGTGAGATGTCTATTTTGTGCAAATAACTCTAAAGATAGGCTTGATTTCCTCATTTTATAGATAAAGTGAGTGAATTGTTGTAAGCTTGAAGTACTTATTGGTATGTGCTGTCAAGTTGAGAACACAAAGCGACCCTATGAACAAGCGATCTGAACACTGTGCTATCTTGAGCTATCCTCATCATCTGTGACATCACCAAACATTGCTGCCATCCCTGTGTCAATCCATTTCATTGCAGTGTTCTTTCTTCTGCTGTTTCTACACCTTCTCAAGCATGATGCCACTTTCCAAGGAACAGCTTGTCCTAACAATTTTTCAGAATATGTGGGATGAAGCTTTGTCATCTATGAACACTTTGTTCTTTTGGCAGTTCCTGGGATTTTTTTTTTTTTTTTAGTTCATGGGATTTTAAGTCCTCTTCTCTGACACCAAAACTCAAAGGCATTGATTGTTATTAATTAATTGTTCAGCTCCCATATTCATAGCTAGTGATATATAAAAACAATAATCTGGATTAAGTGAACTTCAGTCTTTAAACTGGTCTTTTTCTTTTTCTTAATACTTTGGAGAGGTTTTTGAGAGCAGGCTTTCTCATTGCAAAATGTCTTTCAAATTCTGGAAATAGAGTTTTGTGGAACTGGACATAATTTTTAAATTTCAAATTTTTTTTAATTCTATAAAGATATGTCCTAAAATGAAGCATTTTAATGCCTTTTAATATCACAAGTGTTTATTGACCACAATTATTACTGTTGGGCAGTCTGACCACTTGTAAATTCAAGATAAATTTTATCTACTCTGTCCTTTCTGTTCTGAACTAGGACAAAAATTATAACATTGGCAACTGTGTTTATTATTAATTTCAGTAAGACAAAATTGGTAAAAATTTCAATCTCTTTCCATCTATCATGATGTTGTTTACTGACCTGGTGGTGAGTATTTTTGTCTTCTTGATAATGAGATATAATCCATTGAAGGCTATGATCTTTGATCTTCCAATAGCAACTATTTCAAGTTCTCCTCACTTTCAGCAAGCAAGGTTGTCTTTTCTGCATAATTCAAAGTGTTGATACATTTTTCTTCTATTCTGATGCCACTTCTTAGTATCTAGCTTCTCAAATTATTTGCTCATCATAATAATTTCAACAGATATGGAAAGGTTACAACCTTGATACACTCCTTTCTTAATTTTTAAACCATACAGTATTCCCTTGATCTGTTCATACAATAGATTATCGGTCTAGAAGTAAGTTTCTTATAAGCATAATTAAATGTTTTGGGATTCCCATTTTTTCTCAGTGTCAATCATAATTTATTATGATTTACACAGTTGAATGCCTTTACATCGTCATTATAACATAAATTGACATTTTGCTGGTATTTTCTGTTTTCTCATCTCATCTCATCTCATCTCATCAATAATGTCCCGCATGCCATGGCCTCTTCTAAACACAGTCTGGAACTCCGGCACTCTTCTGTCAATGTATTGTTCTAGCTGCTTTCAGATGATCTTCAGCAACACTGTTGTTGTTGTTGTGTACCATAGAGCCGGAAGTGACCTATAGCTGACCCTCTGGAAGGTTTTCACATGGGAGGAGATTGCCCATTCTTCCAGTCCAGGGTGAAATAAAAGAAAACTAAAAGGAAACCGCAACAACTCATTGCCATTGCATTAGAACCAACTCATAGCTGACCTGGAAGCAGGTTTCAGAGTCTGTAAATCACATAGGAGAAGAGGGCCCACCTTTCTACCACAGAGCAGCTGGTGGATTAAAATCATCTGCCTTTGGATCGGCAGTGCAGGCCTCAACCCACTAGAGTATGAGAGCTCCCTAGTACATGGTAGAATTATAATTTAAATCCAGTTATTGGCTTTGAATTTAATTAGATGTTATCGCTCACTTGACTATTCTAGCCAATAAACAAAATTGCACTGAAAGTTGTATTTCCTTTATCTGGAAGACAATCTCAAACTTGTAGACTATGTTAACTGGCCATATCTGAGGATCTTCTAGAGTGTAGACTTTTACACACAATTTCCTGTACTGCTTTAAAAATACACACATGTCCTCTTTCTATATTGGGTCCCTGGTGGTATAGAGTTAAAGTATTTGGTTGCTAACTTCAAGGTCCAATGTCCAAACCCAATAGTTGCTTTGTAGAAGTGGAAGATCAGAATCTGCTACCATAAACATGTGTTGCCTTAGAAACCCTATGGACAGTTTTACTTTGTCCCACATGGTAATATAAATGAGAATCAACTAGATGATAGTGTTTTGTCTGTATCCCTACTCTGATAAAACTCTGATTTGGTAAAGGAAGTAAGAAATCTGTATTTTTTTTTTCAGGATCCACATGTAATTAAGTCACATAGTCATTTGGCAAAATAGGATTCTATTGTTTTTTATAATTAAAACATTTTCAGAACTACAGCTATCGCTGTACCAAGGAAAGCTGTTGAAGACAATGTCCTGTTAGTGTATTTTATTATAGTGCATAATGAACACTAGTGTTAATCTTACCACTACTTTGATTGAAATGTTGTTGCTTTGTGCTATCAATTTGGAATCAACCCCTAGCTGACCCCTGCAGTGGGTTTCAGAGATTTTAAATAACATGGATAGAGATTAACCATCCATCTCTCACTTGTAGTGAGACATACTGGTAGATAGAGTTTACCTTTGGGTTGGCAGCACAACTAAGCCACCAGATTTCCTTTGATTGGTATAAACAAATAAAATATTTCACAAAATTTTCTGTTGTGTTGTTTACTAAGATATATAATGTTCTGGTCCTGGAGGCAGATGGCATAAGTTTAAAAACTGATTGTACCTTTTACTATGATAAGATCTGCAGAAACTGAACTATCTTGCTCTTCAGTTTTAACTGTAACTCACTTGCTGTCATTGCCATCAAAATGGAATTAACTCAAAGCTGACCCTCCATTAGGTTTCTGAGCTTATAAATTATGTGGAAGGAGACTGCATTTTTCTCCTCTGGAGCCACCAAGCACCAAGGTACCTTTGGATATCAGACAACTCCCAACTCTTATAATTGCAGACGTAAATAAATAATAGACAATCGTTTGAGAACTGGGACTGTTTAGGGATATAAAGACTATACAGAATGAGAGCCAAGAAATGTAAAGTGACTTACCCACAGTTATACAGATATTTAGTAGCAAACTCAGAATTAAGATATAATCTTTTAAGAGGAGTCTTCTTCTATACTAGTCTTGCCAAAAAAATAAACAGTGTATTGGAAAAGAAATTGAAGTTTGTAGTTTTGAGTAGGCTTAGCAAAAGCTAGACAGAACAATAAATTTAAAGCATTGATTTTGGACTCAGATCATCTTCAATCTGAAATGTGGCTCTAACGCTTGTTACATGTATCACTCGAACTTTCACAAGCTCTCCCTCAATTTCCTTGTTTATAAAATACGTATGAAAATGCCACTTACTTACTCTCTGTTATAAAGTTGATTAGAATCAATTCATTGCTAACCTTCTAGAGGTTGTAAGAAAGTTGCAAGAAGTTGTGTGAAAAGATTGCACATCTTTCTCTTGCAGAGCAGCTGGTGGAGCTGAACCACTTATCTTTGTGTTAGCAGTGTAACTCCTAACCCACTATACTACCAGAGACTCTTTCACTTAATATAATCGTGAATATCAAACACACAACACAGTTCTAGCTGCATCAATCACTCAAGCAACCACATCTGCTGTCTTGGTCACCTATGACTGCTGCAAGAAATGATCATGAACTTGAGCAGCTTAAAGCAAGGAACATTTATTAGCTTCTAGTTCTCTAAGTTAAAAACTCAGTTCTTATTTCATCTACTAAAATCAAGATGCCTTCAGGGCTACATTCCTTTATAGTGACAAAAGAAAGAACGTAATATTTTTTTGCTTTTTCCAGTTCTGGAGGCTGCCCAAATTCCTTGGCACTCTATCTCTTCAAAGTGAATATTTGGGTCAGTCTTGGTCCAGTAGTGGGCCAATACTCTTCCCATTGTATCATCCTGGCCTGTTTTTCCTGTGTTTTCTTCTTTCACATATAAGGAGTTTTATTACTACATTATGCTTGCTGATCATATGGGGCTCTAAGTCCGTAGGCACTTAGGCTGCTCACGTAAAGACAGTGCCTCTCTGGCACATTTAATCCAATTAACTTCCTTTGAAAATCTTCTAGAGTGTCACCTGTGGTTCAGTTCTGACTCAAAAGTGTACAACAAAACAGTGAGAGGTGACATAGAGGCAAAAAGCTGTACTGCAGTCCCAAAGGCACATGGTTCCAGGTCACCGGCTGCTCTGTGGGAGAAGGATGGGCAATCTCCTTCTGTTAGATTAACTGTCTCTGAAAACCCACCTGAGGGTCAAATATGGGTCAGTTCTAATTCAAGGGTACACATAACAATAAATGGTAAGAAGTCATTCTGCAATCTCAAAGGAACTCAATACCAATCCACCAAGTCCTCCTCGGGAGAATGATGGGCAATCTCCTCCCACTAGATTTACTGCCTCTGCTGGAAAGTCAACAATGAGTCATTTCTGACTCAATGGCACAAGCAAACAAGTGCCTCCAAGAGAGAAATTTGGTCAATTTCTTCCTGTTTGGTTTAAAGCCTCTGAAAATTCACTGGAGGGTCAGCTACGAGTCATTTCCAACTCCACAGCAACGAGTGAGTGAACAACCAGATCATACAGGTATTGCCTTTATTAATCCATTTGATAAACATCAATTCATCTGCCAAGTAAGATTACATGTTCATAGAATCAATGAATTAGGAGATGACAGCTGCAAGGGATAATTATTCTACCTACCACAGCGACTGTGAAAGTATTTGCTAGTCGAGGAGCCTATATACCATTACTTTGGGTTTACAGTATTCAAAGTTTAAAAGGTACAGAAATCTCTATTTTTTTTTTTTAAAAATCTTTTTTTTAAGCTATTGCTTCAAAATATAGCTTATGGAGTGATCTATTCTCTGATACTTTCATACACTGTACAATATATATGTTTCTGTTTGGACACCTGGTAGTGTAATAGTTAAGGCCTTGAATGCTAACTGAAAGGTTAGTAAATTGGTGATTCACATTTGCCAGCAGTTTATGAAAAGTAATAAAAAGGCTGTTGTGAGGTACCATTGAGTCAGAACCAACATGTAGTAGATTACTGGAAATCTTTCTCAGTTTTAAAAGGAATATATTTGATGATAAATGTGTATATTTCTAACAGCATATATTTTTAAAAGTTAAATCATTAATGGAAGAAATTCTTTCTATATTACACTTTTTATTTTTCTTGTGGACAGGAAAAAACTGTTAAAATCACAGTTAAAACAAAAAAAATTATTTTAAAAGAACAACTAACTTAGCCTTCATGTTTTTAAAACAAAAAAAATTTGTGCATATAATGTCCCCTTACAATTATTATTTAGGAGTTTATAAGTCTAAGCAAATAAATCTTGTAAAATGAGACAAATAATATTGAAGAAAAAGTAAACATAAATGATATACCTTCATCATCCAGTTAGAATTTCCTTTAATTGTTTTGCCTTGATTTTATTCCTAATTATTCTTTCTAGTTGCTCAGTACCCTCTAATCTATTATAACAAAGGAATGGATGGCACATACACACAAAAGAAATAAAACAGAACTGTCATTCTACATCAGTTTACATTCTTTAACACATGGCTCTAAACTCTGGTTTCATAAAGTGTTTTCTCTGAAGAAAAGAAGGGGAAAAATGCTCATAACTAAGTATACCCCTTGGTGTATGCAAGACAAACAATATTTTTCCCAGCATGTCTCTAATCTCTCAGTGGTTGAAGCTTCTCTGTGAAGAGTGGATTACAATACCAACATCTTCTTCATTAACAAAGCAAATGCTAAATTTAAAACAAAGACAAACTGTTCCAATACTTAAAAAGATTGTGAGATATTCCTCACTCTTGGGACCAAGACTTAAAAGTCAACCTAGGATCCAAATCTAAGAGCCCAATTTGAGTAAATATTAACTCTTTCAGAACCAGTCCA
>NW_006399940.1:3670579-3693723 GCF_000299155.1 Elephantulus edwardii | reverse complement strand
TCTGGGATTGCAGTGCAGCTTCTTGCCACTAGGCCACCAGAGCTCCATTTCCATAGTCTTTAACTTCGGCTATAATTTTTTTTCACTGAGTCAAGATCTAGTGAATATTGTACTAATTAATACAAGATAATTCTAATGCTATTATTCCTAGTATATTTTACAGAAAAGGTAAATAATACACAAAACTAGCCGTGCAGGGTAAATTAACTAGAAATATAACCTGGTTCTTGATTTTCATAGTGTATTTCAGCAGTCATAGCATCTCCATAGTCTACCTCTCAGGGTGCACGACGCTTTAACAGAATGTTGATAAGAAAACATGACAACTTCACAAATGCAAATTAAATCCTGTGAATAAAAATAGCCACATGCATTCTTTCCATTAAATGTTATTATTTTTTCTTTTTTAGATTTATGAAGAATGAGTCTATAGAAACACAGATATCTTTTGCTATCAAATATACATACTCTTGCAAAACACTGTTTAATAGTTTGTACCTCTCTTCCTAATCAATCTGTTTAAGTAATGAAAACTTGATGCTTTAAAATTATTAGGAGTTTGACGGACCACCTGGCACTTTCAAAGCAGACGTTGCTCTCACTCCCATTTATCAGTAAATGAAATTTACTTTTATCTTTCCTGTAGAAGCATGGAGGTATTTTTTTCATTCTCAAAAGTTATAGAAATATCTAAACACTACAATGGTTAGAACTATAGAAACATGGTTTTTTCTTACTAACAAATTTTTGGCAAAGCATTCTGATTTGAGAGGGGGCATTAGGAACTATCACAGTGGATGTAGTTTATTTCTCTCTGTCTCTCTGTCAATCTCTTACAATAATGAAAAAAAGGATATGTTTTCTCTGGTAGAAACCAACAGAAAAAATAGTTACTTACAGGTATCCATGCAGCATTGTTTTACAATGAAATGACTGCTCTTATCACTTAACTAATTGTTTTATATGCCTTTGTGTTATGTTGACCACTGACTATTTAATTTTGCATATGAAAGTACTTTTGCACCATATATTTTTTGTCTCTGTTTCTTGACTGACACCTAAAGTTTTTCCAACACTTGGTCTACAATTAACATGCCATTAGAAAAAACATAGAAGCCATATGATGAAATATATTGTTATTAATTACTGCTTTGCCCAGTTAGAAGATGAGTGGTCTAAAATGAAATCATTGGCAAGATTCTCATTAGTTCAAATCAACAAAGTGGCTGGGTGACAGTTTGACACATTTAGGTTTTACAAGAAGCTTTTTTTGTCATTACAATGTTGAAAATGGTTTGGCATATGTATTTTTCTAAGTTATGCTGTCATCACTTAAAAAATGGATTTCATAAAATAGAAACGAAAACAAGTAGCTAATATTTATAATGATGCTATTTGATACATCCATTAAATAAGTTGGGAGGACAACAGTAGAAATTAGGAAGTTTAAATAAAGCAATGAGTTCCTCCTCTCCCCACCCCCCATCAGGCTATAAACGCACATGAAAACCTCTTAAGATAAGTTCTTTAAAATCATATTTATTTTTGTTATGTGCCATTGAGTTGACTACTCCTACTTAGAACTACTCCTAGTTACCATATGGATAATAGATTGAAATATTATTTTATCTTCATCATGTCTGTCATGCTTCAGTCTTTTGCTACTGTTATTGTGTCAAGCTATCTTGTTGAGGGCCTTCATCTCTTTCTCTGATCTTCCACTTTTTAAATAGCTTACAGCATGCTCAAAGTATACGAGAAAAAGCAAATGAGATGAAGTCACTATAGTTAACTCCAAAGAATACCTTGGTTGTACTTTCTCAGAGAAATCTGCTTGTGTTTTTGGTAGTCCATGAGGTATTCAATACTCTAACACTATAATTCAAAGGCATTAATTCTTCTTGCTATCCTTATTAATTGTCCATCTTTCAGATGCTTAGGAAGCAATGAAAAAATGTCATCATTACTCTTTTGCAATTTAGAGAAGTCCTTGATATCCAATCTTCCCAGTTCAAAACATCTTTTGATTTCCTGATATCTGTTACCATGAATATTGATTGATGATCCAAGTAAAATGAAATTGTTAACAACATCAGTCTTTTCTCTATCAGTCATGATATTGCCTATTGGTCCAGTCATGAGAATTTCTGTTCCCCTGATGTTGAAACATAATCCATATTGAAGAATTTAGTCTTTGATCATCTGAAGTAAATGTTTCAAATCTTCTTCATTTTATGCAAGCAAGGTTGTGTTATCTAAATAATGCAAGTTGTTTAGTATTTCACTAATCCTGATGCCACATTCTTCATATAGTCGTAGTAGATAATGCTGTTGTTGGGTACTGTTGAGTCAGAACTGACCCTTAGCTGTCCCTCTACTGGGTTTTCAGAGGCTGTTAACGGCATGAAAAGAAATTTCTTATTCTTCTCCCATGGAGCAGCTGGTGAATTTGAACTGTCTGCCTTCAGGATTGCAGTGCAGCATTTTACCCTTAGGCCACCAGAGTTTCCTAATAGATAATAGTTGTATTATTTATTCAGTCCTGATTCTGTATCCAGTATTTCACACATTAAAGCAATTATACTTTCATTATCATAAAACTCTCAAGGAATTAAGCTTCTCAATTCTGAGATCACATACTTAATAAGTGCCAGAAATCAGAGCTCATGTTCAGGTCCAACTTATGTTAACACGTTTGTGCTTTGCAATGGTTTATTCAGTGCAGTGGTGTTATAATTCTAGAGAAGCCACATTCTCCAGAAAGCATGTTCAAGTGTGAAGGAATAAAAAATTAATTCTAAAACATTTACTGAGAAGTAAAAATAAAATGCTTGCCTGACTTTCTGTGTTTTCCATTTTAGATAAGAACATATACATATAACCTTTAGTAGCCTAGTGGCAGAGAGCTGCACTGCCATCCCAAAGGCATGTAGTTTGAGGCCACCATCCACTCTGTGAAAGCAGGATGGACAAAATCCTCCCATGAGATTAAATGCCTTTGAAACTCCTCTGTGTCTGATTCGATAGCACACAACAAAAACAAATGCCATCAAGTTATAGATGACTCATAGCGACACTATGAACGAAAGACCTGAGCACTTGTATAATTTTCATCATTTCTCCAAGTTCATAGGGTTTCTGGAGGCAAGCTATTTTAGAAGGGGATGCTACTCCTGCTTCTAAGCTTGTTTTTGTTTGTTTGTTGTTTAAATTTTATTATTTTGTGTGTGCATCGTTAAATCAGATCTGACTGGTACAGGAGGAAATTCCCCCTCCTCCAGCAGAGCATCTGGTGGATTTGAACTGCATACTTCTGGGATTGCAGTGCAGCTTCTTGCCACTAGGCCACCAGAGCTCCCTCCAAGCTTGTTTTAATTGGGAAGCTCCATCAAACAATGACCATCTTGGGTAGCCATTATTGCATTTGACACATCAGTGTCACTGTGTTTAGCATCACAGCAACCATGAGTTACCTACCTCTGTACAGCAAATGGACAGACCAGTGCTATACCACTTAGGAAAATGTTTGAACAAAAACAATTAAAACCAGGCCTGAGGCCTACAGATTAAAATCAGTCAACTTTGGCTTGAAAGTATCACTTTCTATCCACTAGAAAAACAGAGCTCTCTCGTTGTTGTTGCTGTTGTTGTTGTTATTGTTAAATATATATACAAATACCTAACAGACTACAACAGATGGAGGCAAAGAGTCAGTGAAGAATAAGGGAAAGTTTGATCAATTCTGCTTCTTATTGGTGTTATGTGTCACTGAGTCAGAATTAACTGACAGTTGTCCCTACAGTGGGTTATCAGACACTGTAAATCACACAGAGAGATTGTTCATCTTTCTGCCTTGAAGCAGCTGGTGAATTCAAACTGTGTGACTCTGGGTGACACCTTTTTATCACCAGGCCACCAGAGCTCTCTTACTTCTACTTAGAGGGAAATAAAAGGGTTCACCAAAAAGGAAAAAAAAATCTAAACAATCCAAACCAGAAATATCAGGTTTCTTTAAAAAGCTAACAAAGTGGTAATTATCTCAATAGAACAGGTTTGGCTAAGAAGAGAAGGGGTGTAGGGCTGAAAGGGCTGACAAATAGAGAACACCAGGAACCCTAAAGTGTGGAGGGTTTGTTTGTTATTGTAACTATAATTCTTCCTACTGAGACAGCTTCAAATAATACACTTAAAAATCCATGTCATACTATGTGATGCTCCTATTATTGCTAATAGGTATCTTTTAGTTGGTTAAGCTTGAGAGAGACTTCATGTACACAGGGCAAAAAGAAAAACAACAGCAAAAAACATGACTCAGTCCTATACCATTTTCACAATTGTTGCCAAATTTGTGCCAATTTGCAGTCATCTTGTCAATCCATTTCTTTTCTTTTTTTAAAAAAAATTTTTTTTATTGTATTATTTTTACGTGTACCGTCAAATCAGATCTGACTGGTACAAGAGGAGATTGCTCCCTCCTTCTCCAGCAGAGCATCTGATGGATGTCAATCCATTTCTTGTGAGTTGTCTTCTTTTTTAACTAACTCTCTGTTTCTCAGAGTTTCCTTCACTATGGCCCTGTGTATCCTGATTATGTGTCAAAAGTGGTGGTGTGTTGTTAAATGCCATTTAGTTGATTCTGATTCACAGCATCTCTGGGAACTGTAGGAACAATGCCTGGCGCTTTACGATCCTCACCATTGTTAGCATGTTTGAACTCGTGGTTGCAGCCATCTTTTATAGTTTGGTTGACATTGTACTATACCAATCATGATTTCTAGCTCCTTTATGTTGAAGCAGGAGGGGTGACATCCATTTCCTAAATAACATACCTCCGGAAATCCTATAAACTTCGATATATGTCGATAGTTGTAGAGGGACTTCAAGCCTTTTGTTCATAGGGTTGCTATGAGTTGTGCTTGACTCAAAGGTAATCAACAACAACAACATGTGAGATATATTCAATATTCTTCACCAGCACATTTTCAAAACAGAATTTTGTTATCTCAAGGCTATGAGGTAGAGTCTTATCATCTTCGCTTCTAAGGACCACTGTGGCTATTCTACAGCCAGGGCAGATATTTCATTCAACAGTCTGTCATGAGATATTCAATAATCATTGCCAACATCAGATACAAAGGCATAGGTTCTTTTACGTTCCCTGGCTTGCTGTAAAAGGTCAAAGATTGTAATCTTCAATATGGATTGAAGCTCAACATCAAGAAGTTTCTCACTGGAAGCACCCTGATGAATGGAGAAGACACTGAGATTGTTAACAATTACAGCTTGATTGACTCCACAGTCAACACTCTTGGCACAAGCAGTCAGGATATCCAAAGGTGAATTGCATTAGGAAAAATCTTCTGTCAGGAACAACTCCAGTGTACTGAGAAACAAAGATATCAGTCTAGAGACTAAAGTGTGCCCGATCCAGGCCATGGTATTCTCAATTGCTTGCTATACATCAGAGAATTGGATAATGACTAAGGATGACAGAAGAATTAATGCCTTTGAGTTGTGGTGCTGGAGAAGAGTCTCGAACATACTATAGATGACCAAGAAAATAAATAAGTCAGTATTGCAGTGGATGAAACTAAGTTTCTCTTTGGAAGCTAGGATTTTAAAGCTCTGTCTCACATACTTTGGGCACATGACCCAGTGGGACCAGTCCTCCGAGAAAGGCATCATGCTCAGAAGGGTGGAGGGACAGCAGAAAAGAGGAAGACCTCAGATGATATGATACTATAACTGGGGCAATGGGAATAAGTGTGTCAGAGTCAGTGATATTGGCTCAGGACAGTTTTCAGAGCTGTTGTGCATATCAGTCACAGGTCACTTGAGTGACACATAAATACAACAACTACATTTGTTGCCTAACTTTCTTATATATATGAAGCAATTGAAAATGACATAGCCTGAGTTGGCCAAATCTGAAAGTAACATTTTTGCATTTGAGCATTTTAAAGAAGCTTTTTACCTCAGAAACATATCCTTTGATTTATTCACTGCTCCATCAGTGAGCATTGATTGAGGATCCAAGCAAATTGAAACACTTAACAACTTCATTCTTATTTCCATTTATCTTATGTTGCTTGGTGGTCAAGTTATGAAGATTTTTGCTTTCTTTTATTTGAGGTGTAATTCATACTAAAGGCTTTGATATTTTATCTTCATCAGTAGGCGTTGTAACTCACTTTACTTTCACATGCAAATTCATGTTGTTTGCATATCACATGTTGTTAATTAGCCTTTTTCATATCTTGATACCACATTCTTTTCATAGAATCTAGTTCTTTGTGTTATTTGCTCAACATACAACTTGAAGAAGTATGCGGAAAGGCTACAACTCCTTTGTTGATTTATACATTAAGTATTCCATCATTCTACCCAAATGATTTTCTCTTGGTCTATGCATAGGCTTCAAATAAGCACAGTAAAATGTTCTGAAATCTCTAATTTTTTCCAATATTATTCAAAATTCGCTATGATCCATACCGTTGTACGGGAGTACTGGTGGCTTAGTGATTAGAAGCTAGGCAGCAATCTCAAAGGTATGCAGTTCAAATCCACCAGCTTTTTTTCAGGAGAAAGACGTGCAATCTTCTCCTGTGTAATGAATTGCTTCTGAAAACCAGCTGGAGAGTCAGCTAGAGGTCGGTTCTGACTTGGCAGCACCCAACAACCACATACAGTTGAATGCTTTTATAAAGTTACTTAAACACAGGCCAATGAAAACCTTTTTTTGAGTCTCTACTTTTAGCAAAAGATCTAACTGGCTTTAGCATTGAGATCTTTCAGTCCATGTGTTCTGAATCTTGTTATATTTCTGGAAGTTCCATGTCAGAATAGTCTTTCAATTATGTCATTATCTTTAGCAACATTTTTACTGGAAGGACAGAGCAGGAGAGAAAGACCCTGGATGAGATGGAATGACAAGGTAACTGAGGTAATGAGATTAGGTGTGTCAGAGTAAGTGAGACTGTCTCAGGATAGTGCAGGATTCAGAGATGTTGTGCATAGGGTTGCTATGAGTAGTGGGTGACTTGATGTCATGTAAGAACAACAACATGATATTAATGATAATTGTCGATAATGTCAACATTGTGTTGCCTAGTCTTTCTTTAATATGGGCATAAACATTCCAGTTTGTTGGCTAGTTGTTTTCTTTCCTATATCTTAGTGTAGGTTAATTAGAGCTTCCAGAATTGCATCCCTTTGTTGAAAGCAGGGAATTGCAAAGTTTTATTCAATTCAATCTCTTTTGAGTAGTTTGCATTTATAACCTAGCTACACTGAATCAAAATGTAAATTTTAACGAAATCCCAGGTGATTCTAATGTATATCGCCTGAAAAAAATCCATAAATTCTACCTAGGAATATTGTTCAACTATAGATTCTTATTTTTTAACATATGTTATATTATTATTAAATGAATATTAATATTCATCTAACAAATAGTTTGATAAATGTATACATCAAAGACGTTTTGTTTTTATTATTTGTTATCAAAGAAATAGTCCTTGATACAACTAAATAGAAACCAATAAATTAAGTATTAGGCACATAAAAAGGATGTAAATGTCAATATTTATATATTGAGTAAAATACATTTCTTTTGCAACACTGAATACGCCTTAAATTTTGTCTTCTAAGAAAGCAACACAGGACATTTATCACAACATTATACTCATATTTTATCAGAATATTTACAAGTATTCATGTAAGTAAAGGGAATATTTTTTGAAGAAATACATCTTCTGTTTATCTTCAGATTGTTTTTCACTTAAGAAATTGATTGATGTTATGATTTTCAAAACAGGTTTGCTCTTCCAGAATGGTGTTATTGTTACACAATTACATGTTGTTGCTGTTGTTGTTATGTGCCATCGAGTCACTTGCGACTCATAGCGACCCTATGTACAAAAGCTCTATACGCTCTTCTATCCTGTGCCAACCTAACCATCTCAAATTCATTTATTCCCACCTCTCTAGTCACAGAATCGATCCATCTCATCAAAGGTCTTCCTCTCCTTCGCCGCCCCTCCACTCTGCCAAACATGATGTCCCTTTCCAAGTACCAGTCCCTCCTTGCAACATCCCCAAATTATGTCAGACAAAGCTTTAGAATCCTTGACTCCAGGAAACACTCTGGCTTCACCCTCTCCAGGACAAACCTGTTTGTTCTCCTAGCAGTCCATGGTATATTCAAAACTCTTTTCCAGCACCACAGTGCAAAGGCATCAATTCTCTATCAACCCTAGTCACTGTCCAACTCTCTGATGCATAGCACATAATTGCGAAGACTATAGCCCGGATCAGGCGCACCTTAGTCTCCAGTCTGACATCGTTGCTCTTCAGTACTCTTGAGAGGTCCCTCACAGCTGACTTTCCCAATGCAATTCGTCTCCTGATTTCCTGGCTGCTGTTACCAAGAGTGTTGACTGTGGAGCCAAGTAAACTAAAACTGTTAAGTATCTCAATCTCTTCACCATCCATACTGATGCTACCAATTGGCCCAGTGGTGAGACTCTTTGTTTTCTTGATGTTGAGCTTCAGTCCATATAGGAGGCTGTAGTTCTTGATTTTCTGCAGCAAGCGCTTCAGGTCCTCCTCAGTTTCAGCAAACAGAGTTGTGTCATCTGCATAATGCGGGTTGTTGATGACTCTTCCACCAATCCGATGCCACATTCCTCTTCGTATAGCCAAGCATCTCAGATGATCTGTTCTGCATACAGATTGAAAAGTTATGGAGACAGAATACATGCTTGACGAACCTCCTTCTTGATTTTGAACCATGTAGTGTCTCTTTGCTCTGTTCTGACAACTGCCTCTTGGTCCGAGTATAAGTTTCGCATTAGCACAATCAAATGTTCTGGGATTCCCATTCTTCTCAGAGGCAGCCATAGCTTGTTGTGATCCACACAGTCAAAGCCTTTGCATAGTCAATGAATCACAGATAGACATTCTTCTGGTATTCTTTGCTTTCTGCTAAGATCCATCTGACATTAGTTTTAATATCCCTAGGACCACGACCTCTTCTAAATCCAGCCTGCGCATCTGGCAGTTCTCTGTTGACATATTGTTCCAAATGTTTTTGGATAATTTTCAGCAGAATCTTGCTTGTATGTGATATCAATGATATTGTTCGATAATTTCCACACTCTGTTGGGTCACCTTTCTTTGGGGTGGGAACAAATATCAACGTTTTCCAGTTATAGGTACCTCAAATATACAAACCTTTGAACAATTCCACAAAAAAAACCCTCAATGCACATTTTATGAGTTACTTATATGATAGAAATTATATTTTCCCTTTTATTTTGGAATGATCTAGTATAATCTCCCACTTAAATTCTGGTAGTCTACAGCCTAAAAACTGGTGATATGAAGATCATACAACTCATCCTGTATCTGATCCTGTTCATCATAAAAAGAGCAAAACACAACTTCACCTTGAGTACAATCTTGTATTTGTAGAATTCTCTTTAGGATTACCTTCCCCCTATATTGGATGCCACCAGTACTCTGAAAAACGGTGAAAGTAAAGAATCAAAGGACAGGAAGTCAATGTGTACATTTTTAGGTACTATTTCTGTTAGAAGACCACACATGGAGATCTTTGAAGGGTCTCTCAGCAAACATCATATAACAAAGGAATTATTTTTTTTAAATTGCCTTGTAAACACTAAGTATTTTAAGTATGTCAGGCTTGAAGAACAAAACTAAACTTAATGTTTCAAATAATCTTTTTATTTAATAATTATAAAATTTTATTTTTAAGGTCTAAAAATACATTTTATTTTATAATTATTACTTGTTTATATATTTTCTTTTCATGTGCTTATTTTCTTTATGTACTGAACTAAACTTAAAAATGACTCTGGTAAAACGAAACATGGACCTCTCCTGAGTAATGAAGAGCAATGACATCAGTCTGGAGACTAAGGTGAGCCTGATCTAGGCGATAGTCTTCACAATTGTTTATCAGAGAGCTGGACAATGACTAGGAATGATAGAAAGAGAATTGATGTCTTTGAGCTGTGGTGCTAGAAGATAATTTTGAATATACCATGGACTGCCAGGAGAACAAATAGATTCATTCTAGAGAGGGTAAAGCCAGCCTGCTCCTTGGAGACAAGGATTCTGAGGCTGTGTCTGACATACTTTGGGCATGTTGCAAGGAAGGACCAGTCCTTTGAGAGGGACATCAAGTTTGGGAGAGTGGAGGGACAATGCAGGAGATGAAGACCCTCGATGAGATGGATTGATACAGTGACTGGTGTATTGAGGGTAAGTGTGTTGGAGACAGTAAGGTTGGCACAGGATAGAACAGGTTTTAGGACTGTTTTACATAAAGTTGCCATGATTCATAAGCAACTCGATGGCACATTAACAACAATAACAACAACTAAACAAAACAGCAACAATTACGTGGAATTATAAACAAAAGCTTGCAAAAGATAAAAAGAAAAGGATTTGTGACTCCTAAATGACTATTTAAAAATTAATTTTCTTTTTTAAGACAGTCAGGAAAGACTACTTTCATTGAATTCTCAAGTTAAATGTTATTGTACTAGTATCCAAATTCTGTCTTTCCACTGTGCAATTATTCAACACATTTTTCCACCTTGTCTTGCTGATGGACTATTTTAACAATATGCATACATAGGCAATGATTACTAAAATATCTATTGTTGTTGTTGTTAGATACCATGGAGCTGAGCACTACTCATAAAAAAACCTGGTAAAAGTACTAAAATAGATATGAATACAATCCTGTACTCATACACTGAGATTTAGATGCTTTACACATTATATCTGCTAAAGAGCAGAGATGCCACAGACCCAGGCTGAGACAGGGTCAGGAACAGAATTTTATAAGGATGAATTAGCACCAGTGCTGAAGGAACAGGATTCCACACAGGGATCCACGCAACAAGCCCAGCTTGTAGCAGCAACTGAAATCAATGAAGAAAGTAGAAAAACAGAATTGGAGTGAAAAACAGGCATGGAAGGCTATGTTAAACCAAAGTGAGTTTTCAGTCAGTCATGGCGGAAATCTAAGAACAGTCTTTGTCATCACAAAGTCAGATAAGAGGCCAGCTTCAGATACAGACACTGTTTTTAGTGAATTCAAAATACAAATTGTATCTTCGTAAACACAGCTAGGACCTGAGGAGAAATTAAGACAAAGCTGACTCAATCAGTCAAGGAAACACTGAAGCTGTAATTGTTTAAGAGGACAATAAAAAGGAAGAGGTTGATGAAGCAAGTGTTGATGTTACAGCATAGAACTGATTCTGTCACACAAAAAAAAAGGTTGAGGAAAACAGGAACTCTGAGCCATGAAGAATAATGATATTGTAAATGCTACTGTGGAGTTACAAAGTAAATAACAGGAAAAAAGTATTAAGAATGCTTTATGGTGTCTCAAAAAAAGTAACCACAGTTTGGTTTGAAATTTATATTATTTCTATCACTAAATAAGTCATGGCTTCTTGTTGGGGGAAATCAAAGAAGCTCTCAGAAGATATTCAATGCCATATTGAACATACCAGTTGGTTATTAAATATATCCTGTATTGCCAAAAGAACAAACAAATCTTCCCTGGAGGAAGTGTAACTAGACTGTTCCTTAGAGGCAAGGACGATGAAATTTTGTCTCACATACTTTGAATAAATTATCACAAGAGACTAGTTCTTAGGAAAGGCATTGGCAGGGGAAAGGGAATGATTGTTATGTGCTACCAAGCTGTCTGCAGCTCACAGTGACTCTGTGAATAATGGTTCCGAACACTGTCCTATTCTGTGCCATCCTCACCATCTCTGACACACTTGAGCCAATTATTACAGCTACTGTGTCAATCTCTCTTATTGTGGGTCTTCTTCTCTTTAGCTGAACTTCCACTTTTCCAAGTATAATGTCCTTGGAGAAGGATCTCATCACTCTTTCCAAGACAGAGCTGTTTGCACCAACAACTACAACCAAAGCTGAAGAAATTGAGGATTCCTAACAACTTTTGCAATCAGAAATTGATAAAAAATACCGTCATGATTCATTAATAATATTTGGTGGCCTGAATGCAAAACTTAGACACCAGGAAGAAAGACTGGTAGTCAAACCTTAGGGACTTGGTGACAGTACTTCTTTTGTCTTCTTTATCCATTGTGCAACTTTCACATGCATATGAAGTAATTGAAAATAGCATTGCTTGGGTCACGTACACCTTCTTATTTAAAATCATATACTTACTATTTAGTACCTTTTGGAAGTACTCAAACAGTATATTTTCCAACGTCTCAAATTTCTTAATTTTTGACATCTCTATAGTAAGTAGTTAAATTTGATTAATAGTTGTATAATCAGTCTTCCTTCTAGGCACATAGATATTATCCTATAACTGACAGCATTGTGTCTCTAGATAGACCATGAAATGTTCTTTTTGACAATGAATAGAAAAGATTCTTCTTCTGTTTGCCACTAGTGGCATATTAGAAGATATGACTGAGAATTCAAAAGGAACAGCAACAGTCCATTTCAACTCACGAATGTCTAGGATATCGATCTTCATACATCACGTTTCATTTTTTACAACTTACAACTTTTCTAGATTCATGCTGTGTACATTCCATGTTGCAGCTTTTAGGGAGGGTAGCTGGTTGTTCCTTCTCACATAGAGTAGTGTCACATCAGCGAACTAAAGTCCCGTGAGCTTTGCTCTGTCTCTGATTATTAAGGTAGACTCAACTAACTGCAAGTAGCTTTCCCCCAGTTGTCTCTTTAGTGATTTCAAACCTGAAGGCTAATTCGGGTATAAGACAATGTTCCACTGCTCTTCATGAATATTTTAATGGTTATTTGTATCAGAAGATATTGTTTTCTTCCTAGTTTCTCTTGGTATGGAAGCGCCACTGCAAACTCCACCTTACAGATGACCCTGCTAGATTGGAAGTACCAGTGGCATCACAGCAACACACAAGCCACCACATTATGACAAACTGAGAGAAGAATGGTGGAACTCTCTAATAAGTCCTCATTAATTTTTTAAAGTTAACGAGGCTTTTATAAATGTGCTTTTTCTCCTTTAATATTAATTAGGAATACTGTTAGTAACAGTAAATGTGGTGGTAAATTTCTGTTGGCATTAAGTTTCTTTAAAAAAAAATTAAAAGCTGAAGAAAAAAGAAAAGCATTCACCACAAAACCCAAATGCTGGAATAGTTAAGGATACATGTAAACTATCAGGCGAGAATGTAGAGATTTTTCAATTCCAAGTACGCAGTGTTCTCACTTTCATTAGACTGACTATTCAAAATGATAAGCCTACTGTTTTGTTCAGCCATCTGTAATGTTTTCCTTCTGGTGCTGAGCAGAGGGGGGTCCATACGAGCTGGATGTGATGGGTAATTTCTAATGACTTGATTGACTATAGGATTCTAAGAAACAGCAAAAGTGGAGGCCGGGTAGGATTTTCTTTGCAATACGTCATGTGTATGCATATGTCCTCTATATCTCTCAGTGTGTCAATGTTCCTCATTTATGTAATAAAGAACCAGAGAGGACTGAGACCTCATTTGGCACCGTGCTCTGCACAGTACTTGGTGCCTATGGCTATGCATAAATATTACTTTATGGTGATGATATGGAATGTTAAGTACTGTAGTGACACAAGAAGAGAACTGAAAATTTATGGTGCATATTAAATCAAACTTTTGTATTTATTTTTTAATATAACTAATTCACCACTGCTCTGTGAGAGAAGGATGGGCAAACTCCTTCTATTTGATTACTGCTTCTGAAATCCTGCTGGAAAGTCTGCTACGTGTTGGTTCTGACTCAATGGCACACAACAACAATAACATAGCCTTTTTAGGGAGGTCTGCTAGCCTAGTGATAAGTAGCTGTACTGCAATAACAGAAGCATGAAGTTGAAATCCACCAGCTGTTCCATGAGAGAGGGAAGGGCAATCTCCTCCTGTGTGATTAAAACTGTCTCTGAGGGTCAGCTATGGTTTATTATAACTCAGCGGTAAACATCAACACAGCCTTTTAAATAATAATTGTGTCAAATAACTCTTTCTTTATCAAGATCAATTAGATGTTTTATCCCTTCCTTACTTTTAAGGAAATAAAAACAAACCAAAACATATGAGATACATTTGCTTCCGAAATATGTATCTTTTTTCTATTTGATTTACTCCATATTTGAAGAATTATGTATGCTCCAAAACATCCCTATGAATCCTAATGTTCTAGGGGTTTTGTTTTTATTCTCTCCCTTTGACTTTAATAAAGCCAGATCAATTTTGTGGCTACATGCAAGTACAAAGAGAAAAGTCAAACTTTTATTTTTCTGGTTGCAGCCACATTAAATGACAAACCACACTTCAGAAAACAGAGATGGAGTCAGGTTGCCTTTAAGGAAGACCTCAGTGCTATGTTCTGTGAAGTAAAAAAGAGGAACACATCATACTGTCAAAGACAAGGGGGCTGTGTGAACTGCAAGCTTAAAAAGCTTCACAGTAATCCCTACCACATGCCAAGTCTCAGAAAGTGGGGCAGTCGCTCCTTTGGAGATGGGGGGGAAAAACATTCTTCAGCATGCAAAGCAGACAATTCTCCACAAGAGATGGATGAGCCATGTAATGCCTTCTGCCTTCAAATAATTGTTCAAATGCTCTGCAAGACATCTTCATTAGCTAAATAAACACCTTGGAGACCATTTTTTTTATTTGTCCAGAGAAGCCTTAAAGTAAACATTTCCAGAAGTTTTTAGAAGATCAGTGAAGTGTCATGGGGACATTTATATTACTTTGGAATACACATATAACTTTCCTGTTAAAAAATACTCTTTTTATAATGATTTTACAGTATATTACTCTCTCTCTCTCTCTCTCTCTCTCTCTCTCACACACACACACACACACAATAAGTATGTTGAACAAAAATGACCCGACAACTCAAAAATGAGTTTTTTCTTTTGTGGTGGTATATTGACATTTCATTCTTGGTTAGTCAAAGTCCAACTTATTAATAGACTCAAAATTGTACTCACATCACTTCATTTTATTGTATATTTAGGACCGATTGTATAACAAAGTTTGAAGGTCAAGTTTAATAGATTAAAGCCTGGAGCAATGAAGTATCTATTAGACCTGGGTAAAGATTTTCATGTGGTTTCATTCACAAGAGGTTTTCCAGATGAAATTTGACAGAAATTAGCAAGGTTATAAAATATAATCAACAAAAGAATCACTAAATGTGTTAAAATTCAAAGTATTCTTGTACACAAGTTAAACATCTCTGCCTTCATTCCCCTGCCCCCCTTTGTTTCACAGTCTTCATCCCAGTTCTATCATGGCAATTTTTCACTGAATTTCTTTACTCAAGTCTTTAAGCCACAATTTTATTCCACCCAAATGAAAAACTAAAAAATCTGTTCTGCTTTCTATGTGTCCTATATAACTGAGCCCAAGCTGATTCAAAAAGATTCAGATAAAATAATTAATGTATCAAGTTCTAAAATCCCATCCATTAGCATTCAATTGCTAAAGAAAAGATGGGTGTTTCTAATCTCTCCAGAGATGCCTCAGAAAGACTTTGTGATCTGCTTCCAGAAAGCTACAACCTTGGAAACTCTGCATTGTTGTCACGTGCCAGCAAGCTGACTACAATTCACAGCCACCCGATGAACAACAGATTTTAACGCTGACCTAGCCTGTGTCATCCTCATCATCCCTGATGCACTCGAGCATATTGCTTTGGTCACTCTATTGATCTATCCTGCAGTCTTCCTTTCCTTCACAGACTCTCCACCTTTCCAAGCATGATGTCCTTTTCTAAGAATTAGCCCCTCCTAACAATATGTCTGGAAGCAGGAGCGGCATCCACTTCCTAAATGGCTTGCCTCCGGAAACTCTATGTACTAACAGTGCTCAGGCCATTCGTTCATAGGGTCTCTATGAGTCTTCTATGACTCAACAGCATCAAACAACAATATGTCCAGAGTATGAGACAAAGCTTCATCATCTTTGCCTCTAACAGGTACCCTATTTGCACTTTCCCCAAGATCTATTTCTTTGTTATTTTGACAGTGCATGCAATATATTCAGTATTCATTCTCTTCCAACATTTCAGGTCAACAATTCTTCTTCTGTCATACTTGGATATTCAACTTTCAGATGCATAGGAAGTAATTGAAAAGACCATAGCTTGAGTCAGTTGCACCTTAGTCTTTAAACTAACCTCATTGTTACTGAGCACCTTGGAGAAGTTCTCAACAACAGACTTTCGCAATTCAACACATCTTTTGCTTTCTTTACTACTGGGACAAAGTGTGTTCATTGTAGATTTTAAATAAGATAACAATTCTACTCTGTAACTCCAGATTTTCCATAAATTGGAATTGAATATATGACAACTTGTTTAATTTTATTTTTTATTTTATTCCACCCCATATTTTAGGACAGTATGGGGACAAGTTCAGGACAAATTCATCCTGGAGAGTGTGAAGCCAGGCTTCTCCTTAGAGGCAAGGATTCTGAAGCTTTGTGTGATACATTTTGGAAATGTTGCAAATGGGATCAGTCCTTGGAGAGGGGTATCATGCTTGGTAGGCTGGAGGGCCAGTGCAGGAGAGAAAGACCCTTGATGAGATGGGTTGATTCAGTGACTGGGGTAATGGAGGTAGGTGTATCAGAGATAATGATTGGCACAGGATAGAACAGGGGTTAGGGCTGTTGTACATAGGATTATTATGAGTCACAGAAGACTCAATGGCACATAACAACCACCCCATATTTCAGTAGGAACAGTAATAATAGTATGCTAAACATTGATTACAAAACTTCTTCAGTGAACAAGTTAAATAACATTAATTTTATAGATAAGGGAGCTTTGGTTGTCTAGTGGATAAGGTGCTCTGCTGGTAAACCAAAGGTGGCACCTCTTTGTTGGTACAAAATTACCAGCAGCTTTTCTGGAGAAAGATGGGGAATCTCCTCCAGGGTGATTTACAGTCTTGGAAAACCGACTGGAGGATCTGCATGAGTCTCTTTCCAGTCCATGGCATTGAGTTTCAGAATTTTTGTAGATATGTCATTAACAGATGCTACCAAGTTTGCCTGTCAATTGATCTTCGAGAACAGAATGAAAGGTATAGCTTACTTTTCTCATGGGTAAACAATATCAAAACATCCAAAATTAATGTGTATTGGTACAAAGTTTTCAGTTACTAGCCTCTGTTTCAAAGTCAAGTTATCTTGTTTGGACAATCTTTCCCCAATAAACAAACACTATAAAAAAAAAAAGGCCTTATCATTTTGATCAAAAACCTGTGTCAGATTTTAAGGAAATGCATTCTTTTAAAGAGTTAAAGCTCATCTTTCTAATTAATTCTTCTACGAGTTTTTTTGTAAATGTAGTCTTAGTAGCAATGCTTATAAACTGCAGAGATAGTGGAGTTGCATAGATAACTAAAGTTTCCATGTGAAGAAACTCATAACTACTGCTTCCCTTGGCAGCTTCTTAATCTAGAGAAGCTCCCAGCCATAGCATCGCAGGGTTCCCAGTTGAAACTCTCTGGAGCTGCTCCTTTCAGCAATGAATAGTTCCAGTCAGCAGTTGCACCCAGCAACTAGAGTCTCCCACAGCTGCTCTCCAAGAGTCTCACTGCTTCTCACATGCTCCAACAACCTCCAAGTCTATCTGGACGCTGCAGAGCTACACATTTCAACATCTCGCTGACAGTGCCACTTCTTCTGAAGGACATTTTACAGCAATCTATTGCTGGAATCACTCTTCCCACTTACAGTTTTTTCTCTTCCCATATTTCCCTCACCTTAAACTTTCATTGAATGGAAAAAAGACAATGTGGTATTATTGTACGTCCAACTGCTTCCTCAGTATTTTCTGGGTCTTGAAATAGTTTGTCATGTGACTCTGAAGGATGGATCTCTCTCTCTCTCTCTCTCTCCCTCTCTTTCTCTATCTCTGTCTCTATCTCTAACATCTATATCTATATCATATATATTTATATAAAGTTTAACATTAAGCTTGTTGCTGTAACTAACTACTGTCATCTCCTGCTTTATAATCAACCCCTAAACCCTTCTTCCTATCAATTTGGCTCACCTCCAATATCAGGTCTGACCTTTCAAAAATAAATATCTCTTGCTCTTTATGGATCTTCAATGCCATGTATTTCAGCCTCTAAAAATCTGTATTTCTCTATTAGTTTTTAAATTAATTGATGAGATAAAATTATTTATTGTATTTTTAGGAGGTTTTCTAGCACCACAAATATAGCATGAGGAAGTGTATTAAAAAAATAGGTGTTTAAACTATATCAGAGCTTAAACTCTGGTGTATGTTTACCTGAAGAGGAGTCCCAACTTGCTCTTTTTCACCACAGGACTACAGTTGTTGCTCAGTGCTGTTGGGTCAACTACAATTTACAGTGACCCTATGAACAACACTCATTTGCACGATGTCCATCACTTCCATGCTCAAGGGCATTGGTTCAGTCACTGTGTCAGTCTTGTTGGGGAGCTTCCTCTTTTTTGCTGGACCCCCCACTTTCCCAAGCATGATGCCTTTTGCCTAGGACTGGTGCCTCCTTATCACATGCATGCCTAAAGTATGTGAGATTGAGTTTTACATCCTTGCCCCCAAGGACGACAGTTTTTGCTCTTTCTTCAGTTCATATCGGCTTGATCTTTTGTTAGTGTACAGTAGGGCTCAGGTGCACATCTAAAATTTAAGAATTAAGGTCTGTGTGGGAATTTCATCTCTCCAAGTGTAAATACATACAAAGAAAGATGAACAGCTACTCTTTAAGTTCTTTTTCTAGGAGTTAGTCTGTATAGATAATGAATGACTGCCATTTCAACTTATGCCTTTGTGTATTTGTAGTTGTAATATGCATTAGATGAAACTGAAATGTTAATGATAATTGCACCCAAAAAGCTAATAAAGAGAAATTCAATACTCACATAAATGCCAACATTTAATAATTATGCATACATTCAGCTTTCTCTCTGATCTATCTCACTCCTGATAATTAGTATTTCTTAGATCTCAGTATATGTGCAACTAATTTAAAATTTATTATTTAGTTCTATTTTTTATACCTGTGACATAAATATTTATTTGCCCTAATAAGGAGATCATTATCTTTACCTATAATAGTTACCAATATAGAGGATACACCATAACATATATTTTTAAGTGTATTTGAAAATATTAAAAGCTTGAAATTTGGGGGAAAATATCGGTATTATTGAGGATCAAATCAAGAAAATGGATTAATATCTCTATCATGACGTTGTTGTTGTGTGCTGTCAAGTTGGAACCAACCCATAAGCTGTCCCTCCAGAGGGTTTTCAAGGGCAGTTTAGTCACATGGGATAGGAGGAGATTGTCTCTCCTCTTTCACAGAGCAGCTTGTGGATTCGAACTGCATATCTTTGGGATGCAGTGCTTAGAGAACTCCTCTTCTGGATGATAGAAACAGTGAAGTACTTGACTGATAACCAAAAGGTTATAAGTTCAAATCTACTAACAGGTGTCTCCAAAAATCCCTGGCAAGAAATTATTTTTGGAAAAAAACCAATACATTGAAATCCCACAGAAAACTGTTTTCCTCTAAGACACAGAGATTATCATAAGTTGAAGCTGACAGTGGAAACGGATTCTGGTCCATGAAGGGAATTATTTGCACAGATAATGAAAGCCTAAGAAGTTAGACAAATGAAGGCAAAGTTACCCAGAGATATTAATGAGATGATTTCAGATTTATTTCTGCACATAGGTAGCATTACCAGATCCCAAAAGGTGGAATATTCTGTAGAAGCTTCAGCTACAGCATGTTTCTACCTTGTATGAAATGTGACAAAAAAACAGGAGGCTGAAGCCAAGAAAGAGACATTCCTTGAAGCAGGCACTGCCTGTGGCAATGAAGCGTTGGGAAATATCCTGGCTTTGACCTTCCTCTTCTTTCCCTCAGTCACTTTTCAGTGTTTCTCTTTGGAGGAACAGAGCCAGAAGTAGCAAATAGCTATTGGAGAACAGAGACCCAGGAGTCACTCAACCTGGTGATAAACAGCACAGCAAGAGGGAAAAATGTCTAACAGTAACTCCAGAATCAAATAAGCAAAAATGACTGCCACAATATAATTTCTTTTTTATGTACAGTGATTAATTTTCTTTCCAATTATTCTAGCCTGAAATCTTAATGATGGCATAAATTTATTATAAATTTTACACATGCAGTTTTTCCATAACAGAAATTAATTAATACTATTAATATTTTAAATATTAGCTTTATTATCTGATGCCTTTGAGCTGTGGTGCTGGAGAAGAGTGTTGAGTATACCATGGAGAACAAACAGGTTTGTCCTGAAGAAGGTGAAGTCGGAATGCTCCTTGGAGTCAAGGATTCTGAAATACTTTGACATACTTTGTCTGACATACTTTGGGCATGTTCCAAGGAGGGCCCGGTCCTTGGAGAGGGACATCATGTTTGGCAGAGTGGAGGGGCAGCGAAAGAGAGGAAGACCTTTGATGAGATGGGTCGATTCTGTAACTGGAGTGGTGGGAATAAGTGCATTTGAGATGGCTAGTTTGGCACAGGATAGAACAGCATTTAGAGCTCTTGTACATAGGGTCGCTATGAATCACAAATGACTCGATGGCACAAAACAACAACAACATTATATATGCTTAAATAAAAATCACTTGTAATTAATGAGGACAATATCAACTAAAACTTTCAAAGAGAAGAATAAAAGACCTATCTGTACCCTGCTGTTGTTAAATGCCGTTGAATCATAGACAACTCATAGTGACACTATGAATGAAAGACCTGAACACTTGTATAACTTTCATCATATCTTTAAGTTCATAGAGTATACAGAGGCAGGCTGTTTTGGAAGTAGATGTTTTAATCAGGGAGCTCCACCAAACACTGTCCACCATGGGTAACCATTATCACACTTGACACATCAGTGTCACAGTGTTCAGCATCACAGCAACCATGAGTTACTTCTGTACAACAAATGGACAGACCAGTGCAATACAACTTAGAAGAATTTTTGACCAAAACAATTAAAACCAGACCTGAGGGCTGCCGTTTAAAATTACCCACCTTTGGCTTCTTAGCATAACTTTCTGTCCACTAGGTCAACAGGCTCTCTCTATTTTTTAAAAATAAAATAAGTAAAATCTATTTAATACTTATTTTGCATGAGATTATTTGGAGAAATGTTTTCTGAGGATTTTTGTTTTAACTTTTCACAGCAAACCAGAATGTTACTTTTTTTTTTCTTTTTACGTCACAGACTTGGAACATGAATCATAGCATGATGAAAATGTGTATCTAAATCCATGTATTATGTCAAAATCCAAACAGAATTTTATCTGACTACATATGACAAGAGAGTCTGGTGGCCTAGTGGCGAGAAGTTGTGCTGTAATCTCAAAGGCATGTGGTTGGAGTCCACGAGCTGCTCCATGGGGGAAGGATGGGAAAACTCCATCTGTGTGATTAACTGCCTCTGAAAATTCTCTGAAAGATCACCTATGAGTTGGTTCTGACTTGATGGTATACAATAATATCAACAGCAACCTATAACAAAGGAGCTTTAGAAGCTTAGTGGTAAGGAGTTGTGCTGTTATCCCAAAGACATTTGGTTTGAATCCACTAGATCCTCTGAGGGAGAAAATGAACAATCTCCTCCTGTAAAATGTAATCTCTGAAAACCTGATGAAGGGTCAAACTATAAATTGGTTCTTACTACATGGAAATGACATTTGACTTGAAATGACTCTGTCACACTAAACTATAAAGGAGAATACTGGTAATAATTAACTTTAAGAGGAGGGACTCTTGATAGTGATAGCCCCAACTCATTACTATACAAGAAGAGAAAATTAAAACTTTACTAAAGATAGATCTGTACCATACAGTGTCTATCACCAGTGCTTCACACAACATGCTGTGCATGAGAGAATGAAAGCATCTCTTTCTCTTGCTAAAACAGTAGTTCTCTAGGTGGAGTAGTTTGAACACCAATGGTGATTTGGTAGTGTTGAAAGATATTTCGAGGTGTCACAACCAGGAATGGATACTTCTACATAATGAGGAGAGCCCAATAGTTCTTCAAACAATTTACCTATACTGTATAAGATATGTTACAAATACACACACACACACACACACACACACACACACACACACGTCCAAAATGTCAATAAGCAAATGTTGTAAAATCCTCCTGTGTTTATTTTTTTTTAACTGTGACACTGATGTGTCAAATACCCATGGTGGACAGTGTTTGGTGGAGCTCCCTGAATGAAACAGCTTTGGAAGCAGCGGTGGCATCCATTTCCGAAATAGCTTGCCTCTGGAAACTCTATAAATTTAGAGAAATGATGAAAGTTATACAAGTGTTCAGGTCTTTCGTTCATAGTGTCACTAAGAGTCATCTACAACTCGATGGCACTTAACAACTTTTAGTAAAAGCTTATAGAGCAATTCGTTTTTCATTCAAGCATTCATTCATTCATTCATATTTCATTTTATGGCCTTAATCAGTCTTCAATCACAACAGCATTTTTTTTTCACTTCTTCCTTGTGGTATTTATTTCCCTTTATCCTTCTGTTACCTATTTCCGCTTTCTGAACTTTCTCCCTGAGCAAGTAGTGTCCTTTTGATCTTGGATGATTGTTTTGTTTTGTTTTTTCATAGAATGAATTCATTCCTAGTGTTATTGTTTAATTATAAATATATCTGTCATTTAGCTTAAAATTGAGAGCTTCTTGCAGAAGATCAAAAAATACTGACTTCAATAGGAATTGCATCTTAATGTCAAGAGAATAAAAAATCTTACCACTGAATTGATAGGTAGTATGATTGTTGTTGTCATTGCTAGGCACCATTGAGTTGCTTGCAACTCATAGCAACCCTATGAGTAACAGCTCTGAAGCCTGCTCTTTCCTGAGCCAGTTTCAATGACTTTGATAGACCTACTCCCATTCCCCCGGTTACTGTCTCAATCTATCTCATCTCAGGTCTTCCTCTTCTGCACTGTCACTCTATGCTTTAAACATGATATCCTTCTATAAGGACCAGTCTGTTCTGGCCATG
>NW_006399940.1:3657212-3669751 GCF_000299155.1 Elephantulus edwardii | reverse complement strand
TGTGGTGTTGGAGAAGAGTACTAAATGACCCTTGGACTGAAAAAAAAAATATGCCTTGTATAAAGTGTAGCTAGGGTGCTCCCTGCGGGCAAAATGATAAAACTTCATCTTATGTTATTTATGCATGTTTTTAAGAGAGGCTGTTTCTTGAAGAAGAACAGCATGCTTGGAAAGGCAGAGGGTCAGTGAAGGAGAAGACCCTCAATCAGGTAGATTGACATAGTCACTGTTGCAATGGGCTCTACTGTGTTGGGAAGTATGAAGTGTGAGTATGGTACAAGATAGGGTTCAGATCTATTGTTCAGAGGATCACTATGACTCAATGGCACCTAACAACAACAACAATTTTTCAAAATTACGCTAGCCCCTCATTGAACAGAATTTCATCCCTAACTCATACTAATCAACCAACCACAGGAAGATAAAATAGACTCTCGTGATTATCTCAAATCAGTCAAAATTGTCCTAATGATGTAGATTAGGGTGAAACCAATGTTCTTGAAAGAATACTGATCAAAGTTAGGAGTTAAGGAATGTGGGTAACTTAAAAAGACAGCATATTCTCTGGGAGGGCAATACACTCTAGTAGAAGGATATAGCTTATTTACATTAAATGCTGAATAAGAACACAATGACATGTGTTATACTTATTTTTAAAGTAATTTAAAGTGTATGTTCATAATTAATTATGTAATTTACAATGATATTACAATAGGGAGCTCTGGTGACCTACACTTAGAGCAAGGAAACACTGTATGGTTCAGGATGAAGAAAGGAGTGCATGAGGGTTGTATCCTTTCTCCATATCATTTCTCCATATCTACATGCTGAACAGATCATTTAAGAAGTTGGATTGTATGAAGATGAATGTGATATCATGATTAGAGGAAGACTCATCAACAACCTACAGATAACATCACCTACTTGCCAAATCTGAGGAAGACTTAAAGCACTTGCTTCAGAAGACAAAGGATTAAAGTCTTTAATATGGATTGCATCTAAACATTGAGGAAACAAAGATCCACACCACTAGCCCAATAAGCATCATGATAGGTAGAGAAAAATTAAAATGGCTAATAATTTAATCTTGCACTATCAACACCCTTGGCGCAGGTGTCAGAAATCAAAAGACACACTTCGCTGGAAAAATCTACTCTCAAGGACCTATTCAGAGTGCCATAGAGCAACAATATTACTCTAGGATCCCAAAGTACACCTGACCCAGTTCATGATCTCAATTGGTTGCTCTGCATCTGAGGGCTGGACAGTGAATATGGATGAAAGAAGAAGAATCAATGTCATTGAGTTGTGGTAATGGGGAAGAGTATTGGGCATCTCATGAATAATAATAGAACAATCAGGTTTGTCCTGAAGAAAGTGAAACCAGGTTTATCATTGGAGACAAAATTTTGGAACTCTGTCTCACCTATTTGGGCATGTTATCATGAGAAGTCAGTCCTTGGAGAGGCACATCATGATTGGAAGAGTGGAGGGTCATCACAGGCGAGGAAGACCCTGGATTGACTTAGTGAATTTGGCAGTGGGTCAGAAGTGATGTGGTTGGTCAGGAGAGGGCAAAGTTCAGAACACTTGTTAATAGTTTTGCTGTGAGTTATAGTTGACTCTATGTCACCTAACAACAACAACAGTGGCCTAATGGATATGGTACTACCATCACAATGGTGGCCAGTTCAAATCCACAAGCTACTCTAGGAGAGAAAAAAAAATGGGCAACCTCCTCCATTAAGACTCACATCATCTGAAAACCAACTCATGGGTCAGCTTGAGTTGGTCTCAAATTGAATGCAATGAGCTCAGTTCAGTTAACACAGGTTATATTGCTACTCAATTAAATAAAAGCATCAACAAGACTTTATTCTTTTCTGGAATTTCTTGGAAATAATACATTTCCTTGCCTTTCCTAGATTCTCCAGGCTACTGATATTCCTATGCTTTTGGATCAAAATAATATCTCTATATTTAAAGCTAGCATTGAATCCTATTCACATAGCATTATTTTAACCTTCTGCAACCACATCTGCTGTCTATTCTACCTCACTTTTAGACTAGTAAATTCAAGCTCATGTTAATTCTATGTATGTCAGAGTAAAGCAGTGCTTCAGAGTTTTTAAAAATTCAATATTATGAAGCGTATGTAGAGGAGATCATTCAGGAGGCTGGGCTTTATGAGGAAGAATGTGGTATCAGGATTGAAGGAAGATTCATCAACAACTTGTGCTATGCAGATGACACAACTTTGCTGGCTGAAACTGAGGAGGACCTGAAGCATTTGCTGCAGAAGGTCAAGGACACTGGACTTAATATGAATTGAAGCTCAACATCAAGAAGACAAAGATCCTTATTACTAAGCCAACTATCAGCAAATTTGATACAAGGAGAAGAGATTGAGGTTGTAACAGTTTCATTTTGCTCTTCTCCACAATCAGTGCTCTTGACACCAGCAGTCAGGAAATTAAAAGATTAATTACATTTGTGAAGACTCCTGGCAGTGACCTCTCAAAAGTGCTAGAGTAATAGTATAAGTGTAGGGACTAGGATGCACCTGATACAAGCTATCTTATTTACAATTACTTGCAATGCATCATAGATCTGGACAATGACTAAAGATAATAGATGAAGAATCAATGCCTTTGGGTTGTGGTCCTATAGAAAAGTATTGAACATATCATGAACTGCTAAGAGAATAAATAAGTTTACCCTAGAGAGAGTGAAACTAAGTTTCCCCTTAGAGGCAAGAATTTTGAATCTTTGTCTAAAATACTTTGGGTACATAACTAGGAGGGACAATTCCTTAGAGAAGAATTTTATGCTTGGAATAGTAGAAGGACTGTGCAGAAGAGAAAAACCCAGACAAGTTGCATTGATTAGTAAGTTAGGTAATGGGGTATATATGTTGGAGTCAGTGAGACTGACTCGGGATAAGGCAAGGATATTGATTGTGCATAGGGCCATTATGCATCATAGGTGACTTGATGGGATATAATTATGATGACAACAACAACAACAATAGCACTAAATCATTCTTGAAAGACAATTCTGGATATACTCATACCTTTAGCCTTTCTATTAACGGAAAGCCTTTCTGTTAATAGATAATTAACTGTACCACCCAGAATTTCTTTCCCATATTAAGGAATCTTATAATTGTATAATGAATGATGGTAGTCTAGTGGATAAAGAGTGTGCTGCCAACCTAAAGATAAGTGGCTCAAATCTACCTCCTGCATTGCTGGAGAATGATAGTTGATCTCTTTTCTCACCGTTTACAGTCTCTGAAACTTGCTAGAGGATCAGCTATAAATTGAAGGTCAACTATGGGTTGATTCCTACCCAATAGCAGTTAAATAGTTTGTAGGCAATTCTGGTGGTCTAATGGGTATGTAGTTGCACTGACAACTGGAAGCAAGAATTTCAAATTCACCAGCTCCTCTGCAGTAGAAAGATGGAACATCTCCTCTTGTGCCATTTGCAGCCTTTGAAAGCTCACTGTAGGGTAAACTGAGTTAGTTAGCAATCAATAGCAGAGTTAAGAGTGATAGCACCATTGTTTTAAAGCTGGTCTCACAAGGGGAGTTGGGAGAATAGGATAAGAGTGGATAGGTAATGACCATTGCAGTGGAACAGAAGAAGCAAAGAACTGTGTAAAAAGAAAGTATGATTAGCCATTATATGTAGGACAATGGTCCAGAATAAAATATATATCATTGCAAAGAGGACTAGGGAGGGTGGGGGTTGAATGGTAGGCAATTGTACAACAATGAATCAATATATTTTACAAAAATGACCTGCAGGATGGAGAAAGGAAAGAAGGGGTAAAATGTGCGACAATGAATGGATAAAAATCTAATGTCTCTGTAAATGTTCATTAAAATAACAATTTAACTTTTTTTTTAAAGAGTTTTATCACTCAGTGGTGAAGATTTAAATGTTTGCAGTCCTACTGAGACCCTGTGGCCAATTTAGCCTAATATTACTAATTCATTCAGCCACTTATGTAACTATAATTGTAGATACAAGTTTAATGTTCATTTGCCATAGAATTTAAAATACAGATTCCAGGGATCAGCACATTATCATTCATATCTTTGATGCCTTTCTTCATTGTGAGCATTGTTGTTGTTGTTAATTGCCATTGAGTTACACTCGAAATATTTAGATAAACTTTAAAAAGAGAAGTTATTGTTAAAGTAAATGCACATGCATTTACTAAAGTGGATCAATCCAAGGTCTTCATGTAAAATGTAATACTTTCAAATGGTAGAATTATATTTTCATTGTGTGCGACACAGAGTTAATTCCAACTCACAGGACCTAAAGGATCATATAATTCAACTCAAATGCAAATTCATTGTTACGGGGTTGGGATCAACTCATATTTGGCAGAGTTGATTCAATATCATAGATCACTAGGCTCTTTTTTCTCAAGGTGCTTCTGCGTCGACTTGTGTCTGCAAAATTTTAGTTGGTTGTTTTTGGGTTGTTCTATGTTGAATTGACTCATAGCCAACTCTCTAGTGGATTTTCTGAAGCTGTAAATGACACAGGAGATTGTCCATCTTTCTTCCATGGAGTTACTTGTCAATTAGAATTACCAGAGAGAATGTTTAAGAGTTAGCAGAATCACTTCCTGTAAACCACTATAATGACACTAAATGAGCAGAGCAATGTAACGGAGGGGTGCACATATCTTGGCAAACTCTGTGTAACACTTAGTTGCTACACATCATTGAGTCAATTCAAACGCATGTCAGACTTACATGATAGAGTAGAACTGCTTCATAGGGTTGACTTTGTTATAATCTTAAAGATGTAATCTCCAGATCTTTCTTCCCACAGAGCCTCTGAGCAATTTTAAACCATCAACCTTTCATTTAATTGTAAAATATAAAAACAAACAAAAACTTGATTTTACCCTGAAATCTGCTCCACCACATGTCTTCAACTCATATTTTATCCACCTACTAGTTCAAATTAATAAATGAGACAATGAGTGAGAACATGAGAGAAATGAGAACAATGAGAGACACATGCAATTTCTTGGTCTTTTTTCAAAACTTTAACCTCTTACTTGTGTTTGACATTAATAAATTTCTCCTGCAATTTTAGTAGCTAACTATACCACAGGGACCTCTAGTGACTTAGTGGTAAGGAGTTGCTGTCAACCCAAAGATATGTGGTTCAAATCCAACAGCTGCTCCACACTCCACAGAAGAAAGATAGGCAATCTCCCATCTCCTCCTATGTGAATTACTGCCTTTGAAAACTCTCTGGAGGATGAGTTATGGGCTAATTCTACTTGATGGTACATAATAAAAACAATAACTATGCCATATAAAGTATATTTTCCTCAAATAATACTGCCAGGAGAAATAAGAAGCATTTTTTCCATAATAAGCTGGTGCCCCATTTATTATTTTTCACTCAAACATCCAATACCTATTCTGCATTTGTGAAAACATAGGGATTAGTAGAGGATAAGGATGCTATAACCTTATAAGCAACCTAAGTCATGAATGCCTAACTAATCCTTCTAATTTAAAAATTTTCTTGTTATGTCAGCATTCCTAGTGTTATGCCCTAAAGATAACATCAATACATTAAATCACAGCTAAAGCGAAGTGATTGGCATGAAGCCAGAGAGGGAGAAAGTATGCACATATCCACAATCAATAAATTTCTACTGAGACCCTAGCATTTGCCTGGCGCTGTTCAGGATATTTGGAAGTCAGAAAGAATTAAAATTCAGTTCTTGTTCTCATAGAGTTCACTGGGGTTCTTACTGGAATCTGCAGATATATTTAAGGGGTTAATCAGCCTCCAGTTTACATAAACAATGATGGAACATGTAAAAAGGGAATGCCTAGTTTTCTAAAACCATGATTGCCTGGTTTTATTGGATTGCATATGGGTTCAAGGCTACAAAATACTTAAGAATTCATCATTTAGACTAAAATTTATTGACATGAAGTTATAATCGACTCAGTTGATCCTCCAGCAGGATTTCAGAGGTTGTAAATATTAGGGGAGGAGATTGTACAATCTTTCTCTTGTGGGGTCATTGGTGGATTCAGATCTTTAGAGAGATAATGCCCTTGGCTTAGCCTTGCAGTTCCCTAAGAACTACACTACCAGAACTCTCTAAGAACTGATGGTCTGGCTGCAGATCTACACAATGAGGGTTGGGAAACTCTTGAGAGCTTAGTGCAGGTGCATGATCTACCTACCGTGCCTATCTGTCTCTACTGCTTCTGCTACATAATTAACCAGAGCACACTAAAAGGATAGCAGATGACATAGTGTGAGGCAGATAAGTTGGAAGAGGGAGCTATTCTGATTTCCCAAACCTGAACTTTGTCACCAATCTTAATTGTTCCCGTTTTACTCTTGGCAGTATACATAATTAATCCTTACTGTTCTGCTACAAATCATAAGATAAACAATATCATTAGCAGATTCAAATTTTCTCCTCTAGTAAATTTTATCTTTGCTCTAAATAAAGGTTATAAGGGATGTGCCAGTTAGAATCTAGTTAATGAAAAAATGCAAAATCTTAATTGCATCTGTAGTAATAACATGTGCAAGATTTGGGAAAGAAAACAGTATTATTAAATAAATCAGATCACATTACAACTGTTTCCAAGGGAAGTAAAATTCTTTTCCACAGTTAGATTGCATTTTCAAGATATCTCCGTGCAAGTGGACTAGCTAGACTTTGGTGATCCTTTATTTATAGAGAGATTTTCACAGTGATAGTTTACATTGCAGTAGGATTTGACACTTATTATTTACATGCCTACTTCCTTTGTTTTTTGGAGAAAAACAAAGACCTTCCAAAATAGGCAGCAAAGTTAACCACATTAGAAGGCAACATACAAAACAAAATTCAAAGCTACTACCAAGAAAATGAAAATGTGTTCAAGATGTGAGATATTTATAAAACTACATGTTCCTGAAGCATGAGTATTCATTAATCATGGAAAGGACTTTAAAGGTCAGTAATCTTAATCAATGGGTTAATTGCTTAGAAATATCTTCAAATTGCATTTTGAACTCTATGTTACCCAAAGCAGAGGGATGGTTTTATTCTGCCCAAAATAAATGATACACAATAATTTTCTTCTCACGATTCTTTATCACAAGCTACTTCTCACAATTTTCTCTATCACAAGCTACTCCTTATATTTTTTCTTGCCAACACAATTCAAAACTGAAAACTTAAAATCAAATAAAAGAGAATGAGCATGCATTATATAATTATGTGAATTATTTGTCCCTTTCCTGCCACATTTCAAGAATATCCAACCCATGAATGGCTAGAAGCAGTGAAGTAGAACCTTCATTGATGGTACAATTTCCTAGTTAGAGAAGATGCTTATTTAAATTCCAACATCATTCTCTTTTTGCTATTAAAAAATCACAGCACTCAGCAGTAGTTTTCTGGGCAAGTTCCTTCTGTAAGAGGCAGAGTGACTTAGATGGAAGTCAACGGTATGCAATGCATGTCTGTCAATATTAGTTTTCCTCCTTCTCACCTCTCTCCTATTTCTGTCATTGTCAAGTGACAGCATATTGAGACTTTGTAAGAAAATATCTTCAAAGTATTCATTTTTTCTGTCCTAGTAAGCATTACATACAGATTTCAACAGTTTTGATATATAAGAAAGGAAATTCAGAACACAAAAACTGTGTATTTTAGAGGAAAATCTATATTGAAATGATAATTTCACAACAAATTAGTTCACCCCTCATGGATTCTAATAATTAAGCCAAGGAAAAGAAAAGAAATAAAGTATCTAAGAATTTTCAATAAATTTCTATATGTAAGTGAAGTATCTTTTCCGGGAAAGGAACCTGAGAGACAGATACTGCCTTATAATCATGATGCTCTTAGCTAGACTGAATTGTGTGAAAAGAAAATGGAAAATGTAATTTTAAGTTATTATACAATACTTCATTGCTTTAAATCAAATTTACTGCTCATAAATTCAGATGGATATATTGGAGTTTTTCTGGGAAGGCTCATGGATATTATAAATGTTTAATAGTTCTAAAATGTTTAATATGCTAGTGAAAAGTGCCAACCGGAAGATAGAAAATTTCAACCCACTAACTGCTCCACTGGAGAAAGATGGGGAATCTCCTCCCATGCAACTTATAGCTTGTGAAAACCTGCTGGAAAGTTTGCTATATAAATTGATATAACTCTATGGTACCTAGCAGCAAAAACGACTAAAAGTTATAGATTCAACTCCATCTAGAGGCATCTATTTCCACCAAGAATGCAATGAAAAGGTTATAAACACAGTTCCATTCTAACACACGTGGAGTCCTGAGTTAAAACTATTTAAAGACATTTTTTTTGTGATTTGATCCTGCTGAGTTTCATATTCCAGATGTTATCTAGGTGATCTCTGGTGGATTAATGATGAGGAGTTGCACTGCCAACACAAAGGCTCATAGTTCAAATCCAACCAGCTGCTCTGGGGTGATGATGGGCAGTCTCCTCCCATGCAATTTACCACCTCTGAAAACCCAGTGGAGGATCATCTGTGAGTCAGATCTGACTTAATAAAACACAATAACAACAATGAAATCTTATTTTACCATGTTTTACAAATTTGATAAATTTGTTCTAAATTGTTTATATCCAAGATATTCTTTCTGAATCTGAATTTCTCCTATATGGTGATCAAATAAATACATCCTGTTTAAAAAACACTGAGGGCATATGTCCATCCTACAGAGATTTTCAATAGGCCATGCTAATAAAGAATTTACCAGCTTTTTGTTGTTGTTGTTGTTTTCCCATTCCAGAATTTACAAGCTTAGTCTACCCAAATGGAACAAGAATGTCGTTGTTAGGTGCTAATGAGTTGAGTATGACTCATAGCAACTAAATGAATAACATATCTGAACCCTGTCTTAGTTTGTGCCAACCTCACAATCTCTGACATATTTGAGCCCATTGCTCTAGTCGTATTGTCAACCTACCTGGCCGAGGGTCACTGTGCCAATCCACTTTTCAAACATGATGTCTCCCTTCAAGGAGTAGCCTCTCCTAGAAGCATGCTCAATGCTTGTGAGACAAACCTTTAAAACATTTGCCTCCAACCAAGGAACACTCTGACTGGACATTCTCTAAGACATATGTGTTCAGATTTTTTTGTAGTCCATGGGGTATTCAGTACTTTTCTTAAAAATCAGGGTTCAAAGGCATCAATTCTTCTTCTGTCATCCTTATTCTGTTTCCAGCTCTCAGATGCAATGTAAATGACTGAAAAGAATATGGTCTAAATCAGGTGTACCTTAGTCCTCAAACTGACATCGTAGCTCCTCAATAATTTGTAGAAGTCACTGACTGTACACTTTCGCAGGATATCTCCTGATATCCTGACTACTGGGACAAGAATTGATAAACACTATTTAAAGGAACACTTATCCAAAAATAGTTCCATTATCTAATCAGGCATTTTTAAGAGAGATTAGAAATTCCTTCTTCCATAAATCACAACATGACAGTAGCTGAGTGATAAAGAGGTACACTGCCAACCAAAGGCCTGCAGTTTATATTCACCTGCTGTCTATGGGAGAAAGATGGGTGCTCTCCACCAATACAGTTTAGTGACTCTGAAAGCCTGCTGGACAGTCAGTTATTAATCACTTCCAACTCACTGGTGTATTACAATTAACAGACTATTGACAAACCAACATGAAAGAATGGGTGCTTCAACTATTTCTACAATGATATTTTGGGGTATATTTGCTGGAAATAGGATTACTTTCCATTTCCTAATATAATCATTAATTAGATTTAATTGCTCTCTTATTGGCTGATAAATCTCAAAAATTTAAAGACATTTCCATCAAGTTGGAATATACTCATAACTGACCCTCTCATAGGTTTTCAGAGGATAGAAAATGCACAGGAAGATATTACCTGGGGTTAAATTAGGAACTTCCTGCATTTGGTTTGATGGGCAGTGCAACTTGTTACTTATTAAGCAACCAGAGCTCAATAGAAAGAATTACTTGGGTGTTATTAATAATTTATGGACTCAGTATATTTTGACTCCCTATGGCCTATACCATAATGTGAATAGGGGTAAATAAATCATGACTTATAGTCTATAAAGAGTTGCATTGCTCACCCAAAGGCTGTATTTCTGGTGGTTTGAATCCCCTAACAACTCCAAAGAAGAAAGGTGGGCAATTTCCTAAGAAGGCGTACAGTATTAATTTTATTTCCAATCTTTCCAAGCACAATGTGTTGAATCTTTGTGCTTTTGCTTGCATTTTTGAATGTAACCAAAATTGGGTTTCTAAGAATAGGCTTGCAGCTTTGAATGATTGAAAAGCAGATGAATGGCGGAATGATATCTAGGATAGCATCCATGAAGAAAGCAAAAGGTCATTATAAACTCAGAGGATAAAGAGAAAGCCAAAATGTATGTCAGAAGAGACGGAAAATTGTACTGAAATAATGAGAAGCCAAAGTGAAGGGAAGATATACCAAAGTAAAGAAGATGAACAAAAGATCTCAAAGGGTGGCTTGAAAAGACAAAGTAAAATATTTTCATGAAATATGCAAAGAACTGGAGTCAGAAAACAAAAAGAGAAGAATTTACTTGAAATTTCTTAAGCTTAAAGAACTGAAAACTAATTCAAGCCTTAAGTTGCAACACTGAAGGTACTATGGGCAAAATCTTGCATGATCCATAAAGCTTCAAAAGACAGTAGAGGTAATACACAGAGTCACAGTATCAAAAAGAATTGATTGGCATAGAATAATTTCAGGAAGTAGCATATGTTAAAAAACCAATGGTATTGAGGAAAGACGTCCAAGCTGAACTGAAGGAATTGGATGGGAGGAAGACCCTACAATCTGATGGATTATCAACTAACATGTTTTTGTCCAAACAGAGCAGAGGAATACTACATGGTTCAAAATCAAGAAAAGTATACATCAGAGATGTATCCTTTCTCCATACTTCTGCAATCTGTTTGCAGAGCAAATCATTCAAGAAGCTGGGATTTATGAAGAGTAAAGTGACATTGAAATTAAAGGTAGACTTATCAACAATCTGCATTAATGACAATACTGTGCTTCCTGAAAATGAGGCGGACTCTGTGATGCTTATTGTAGAAGATCAAGGACAACAGCCTGCAATATGAATTACATTTCTACATTAAGAAAACAAAACCCCTCACCACTAGGCCAATAGGCAGTATCATAACAGGTGGAAAGAATATTGAAGTGGGTAATAATTTCATCTTGCTTGGACCTAAAATCAACAAACTGGGCAACAGCAGTCAACATGTACCACACCATTCTACCACAGTTTCTCTGTATTTTTTAAATGTATGTATATTATGGCAATTTTTAAAACAATTTTAACTTCTTGCCCATTTGTATATTTTGATGAAAGTACTCATTTTATGATGCTGTGTTTATACACATTAAGTCATCTTGGAGTAGAAGTAGTGTGTGCTTCTCATTAAGTGTGTGATTTATCAAGGATTTAATATTCATGAAAACAATATTACCATAAGATTAAGATGTGCTACTTTTAAAGACTGTAGCTCTCTACTTGTAGCTACATAGAATAATTTCTCCCAGGATGCCTATTGTTAAACACAGCCTTGAAACATGTGGTGATATTCAGTAAAAAGGATAGCATCTAGTTCTATCCATAGGTTATGATGTTATGATAAAAGCTACATATTTATTGAATGAATATTTTTTTAAAACATATTTTAAATATATAATCTTTACTTTTTTACATTTCCATGCACTTCAGTTCATATTGATATGTGAAGTAACAGTCCTATGAATGAGTGTTTTGTCATTGCTGTTGTGATAGTTGTTACCTCTTTCAGTGCCTTATGGTGCACAGTAAAAATGTTACTCTGTTCTGAGAATCAGATTCAGGGCATTGAGGAAAATAAGTATCTTGAATTTACAGACAGTAAAATAAATAGCAGATTACATCTCCTTATCTAAATAGCCTGCAAGAAAACTGAGAATAATTTTTTCTACCAATATATAAAGGTATGTAGCAATCATGGCACAAAATTTATCATTGAACATTAACACTGACATTAACACTGACACTGACACAATCTATTTTTCTTATTTATCTTTTGTTTCTATATTTGTCTTAGTTTACTTATTCCTGATTTATAGAGTATATTAATTTCTCTCTAATGTAAAACAGGATATTAACAATAAATGTTGATGGAATGTCTTGTCTTCAACTTACAAAACTTCCCCAATGATGGGAAGATGAGAGGCAAACTAAACTAGGGATCTCAGAAACCAGACAGTATTTAGAGTACAAGATACTTATTAGGGCATATCTGAGGTAATGCCTTATTTCAAAGTAAATATGTATTCAGATATAGTCCACATGGGCCGTAATGGTAGGAAGGTTTATACTTTCTACCTCAATCTGTCATTATATGTTTGTAATCCAAAAATGTTTGGAACAATATGTCAACAGAGAACTGCCAGATGTGCA
>NW_006399940.1:3646936-3656092 GCF_000299155.1 Elephantulus edwardii | reverse complement strand
GATGGCACATAACAACAACAACAATCCTAAATAAGGTAGTACATTTTAAGTAGATTGCTCATCTTATTTCTGTGAAATGTATGGTAGATTTGAACGACCAGATACTCTGCAGCCTTCTGATTACCAGCACAATAATAAGGACAAAAATAAAACATGAGAATAGGAGTCAATATTGGCCTTCACCTCAGTCACCATGGCATTCAAGCAAAGGCCATTTTACCTTCTACACACTCAGCAGAACCTTCCAACTAATACCAATTTCTCTTTGGTGGGATCAAAATAGCTGACCTATTTGTTAGTAATTTGATATATCACACGCTAAATTAATGAATCTCCATTATTGTGCTGCCAAAGTAGCTAAGGAGTTAAGTGACAGAGACCTTAAAGACAGTCTGAACTTATTGTTGTTGTTAGGTGTCATTAACTTGAATGCAAATCATAGTGACCCTATGAACAAAAGATATGCACCCTGTTCTCTCCTGTGCCATCCTAACACTTCCCAACATTCAAGTGCCCATTGCAACAATCACCACATTAATTCACCTGGTTGAGTGTCTTCCTCTCTTTCACTGACCTTCCATCATTCCTAGCATTATGTCCTTCTCCAAGGAATAGCCTCTCCTAGCAACATGCCCAAAGTATGTGAGGTGAAGCATCATAATTCTAGCCTCAAAGAACAGTCTTGCTTCACTCTCTCCAAGACATATTTGCTTGTTCCTTTGGCTGTCCATGGGATGTTCAGTGTTCTTCTCCACCACAGCTCAAAGCATCAATTCTTTTCCACTTTCCTTTATTCACTGTCCTGCTCTCAAGTGCCTAGCAAGTGATCAGAAAAACTATGGCCTGAATCAGATGCATCTTAGTCTTCAAGCTGACATCAATATTCCTCAGTAATTTGGAGAGGTCCCTAACTGCAGATTTTCCCAGTTCTTACTCTTATTCTAGAATCTGATGTTATTCTTCCTCAATCAGTTGAGAACTAGAATTCAAATAAACTTGATAATTGCTTACTACTTACTAAGTAGAGTTAGAAACAAAGTTTTTCCACTTCTGTGCCAGTATTTTTTTATATTCATTGATATTAACAGCTTTAGGAAATAAATTAATACCAAACAACACCCCAAGCATGGTGTCTGGACTGGCAAGATATCCTTTTTATTATTCCCTCTCTAAAATGATTTCTTTAAAAGTAGCTCTCAAGTGTAAAAGTTGCAACAATTAAAGATGAGCTTTTTCTGATTTTTGTTGTTTTTTAACCAGCCAAGTTTTGTTAACCACCAGAGATTAATACAGCCTTACTTCATTTGCTGGGTTTTAAGCACACACTTCAAAAATGCCACAATATACCTGTGCTACAGACAACCTAACATATTTAAGATAGAGAGATGCACACATTAGTGTATTTTCTTCATTCGAGAAAAATGTAGCATGAGGTTGACTTTTCATGACATTTATTTAATATTTTGAAATGACTGACAAGACTGTTCATGTATGCCCTGAACTTTACTAATGTAACTGGAAAACTGCTATATGTCAATCAAATTCTAATAGGTAATTATATTAATAAATATTGCAAAAAAATTATAAGCTTTTAACTTTACTAAGCCACAACCTCTGAAAACACCAACATGGATTTTCTTTTTTAGATGAGACTAGAATATTAGATTGACAAAATGTTCCAAAAATGTACACTTAACTGCAAGAAAGTTCACCATCATTAATGTTCAGTAAAATTAATATCATGTCAGGCCTCTAGCATATTATCAAGTTTAAATAGCCTTAAGGTTTCTATCTAGCGATCTATGTTTCTCTGTATATCACTCCCTAAACTCTACCTCGATATCTGTACCCAACATACAAAAACAGAGAATATAACAATAGATCCCATTATGCAAGGAATGGCAAATTGAAGAGGCATAGTGTTGGATTCAAAGTCAAAAAGAACAGCAAACACACTCTCTTCAGTTCTTCAATTCTCGATCGTTTTTATGTTAGCACAACCTAAACTCAAGGTAGTACAAAGCTCATGATTAGGGAAAGGCAGAGAAAGATAGGGAGCTATATGTATACATATGTATATATCCTGCATTACCTTTTCTGGGACAGATTTGTTTGCTTTAGCTTTCTATGAATAAAGTCTATAACTAAAGGCATCCATTTTTCTTCTATATTCCTTATTCACTTGCCTGAATTTTGTATTTTATGAGGCAATTGAAAATACTATGGTTATAGTGGGATACAATTTAACCATAAAAATGCTATGTTTGTTTTTGATACTTTAAAGAGGTATTTTACAGAACACTTGCCAAATAATTTATGTAACTTAACTTTTTCAATTCATTGCTCAATTAAGAAAGTTAACCTTTATCATGAAGTGAAAGCATTTATAAGTACATGATGCCATGTTTGCACTCATGTTCGCATATTGACCTTTATATAAGAAAAAGTTCAAGAAATAAATTTTTATTTCTTTCATACATTAGTAGTATTATCAAGGAAAAGTTATGAACGTAAATAAATACTTGATTTATCGGAAGGTAAATTTAATAACAGCAAACTAATTTGTTCTTTCAGCATTTCTGTTAGGCAATAAATGCATATATTGGCACAATATTATCATATATTTTTTTCATTAATGTCTCTTAAAAATATATCTATAGAGGAAATATTTTCATAGCCAACCTACGCTTGTTCTTGTAAGAATAAAATTGACTATGAGTTCATTCCATTTACAGTGACCTCGCAGGTCAGAACAGAACAGTTCTCTAGGGGTTTCTAGGCTTAAAACCTGATAAAAACAGACAACCTGTTCTTTTTCCCCACAGAGCAGTTGGTGGGTACAAACCACCAACCGCTGGGTTAGCATGCCACTATTTTGAAAGACATAGATGTAGTTTATTCTCTTAGAAATATCATTTTCCATTTTTTCATTAAAAAGTTGCTTATATTTTGGATGCATAAGGCCTTCCATCTTAGTATGCAAGGTAGATGAAATAAGCGAATTATTTTGTCAGTATTTCTAGATCATAGATTAAACAATATAATCTGTTACCTACTGAAATTAAATTGTATAATAATTACTGTACACACCATCTTTTTCAAGTACTGGACACTTAAATAAAATTCTGGTTGCATGGAGTATTACATGTTGCACTGTTAACTGAAAAGGCAGCAGTTTCAATTCACCAGCTGCTCCGTGGAAGAAAATGGTTACTCTTCCCTCGTAAAGATTTAGAAACTCAGTGAAGGAGCACTATTAGTAGGTCTTGACTAAATATCAGTGAGTTATATTTAAATAAAGCTGGAGAAGAATAGTGAACATACCGTGGACTACCGTGAGGACAATCAGGTCTGTCGTAGAGACGGTGAAACCATACTTAGCCTTGGAGGCAAAGATTTTGAAACTCTGTCTCACACACTTTAGATATGTTGCCAGGAGGGATTGGTGTTGGAGAAGGCCATCATACTTGGAAAAGTAAAGGATTGGTGCAGGAGTGGACACCCTGGATAAGATGGATTGACACTGTGACTACGGTAATGGGGTCAGATGTGTCAGAAATGGTAATGCTGGTAGAGGATAGAGCAATATTCAGAACCATTGTTAATAGGGTTGCTATGAGTTGTAGCATGACTCAAACAACAACAAAAGGCTGCCACTTTTCATTGTGACATGAATCAAAGTAAATGGATGTGGGATTGAGAGAGTGATGGATGTCCACAGGATTATTTTAAAGAGCTAATTTCCATACACCAACAAGTTTATATGTATATACAAGTTTATATGTATATGTATATATATATATATATATTTGTGTATCTATCTCTATCATCTATATCTATTTACTAAATGGATAGCCAAAGTTTTATTTCAATGTATTCATCATAGGTTCTCAAAGATTTATGAAATTGAATTAAAAGGAAGATACAAAGTGAATCACTCATGAAAAGAGTAATGTATGACATCTTTACCTATAATTGTCATTACATTTAATGGAATATAGAAACATAAATCCTCCATGACAGCAACAACATATTTTTCAACATTCTTACTTGCATAAGTCATTTTTATATCTAAATATTGTTCATTTCTCAGCATAGGCCTTTACAAACCAGTAGTTATGGAAATGCATACCTTGCACAGTTAAATGCACCTGCATTGTTCTTGGTGTATGTTGAGTCTGAACAGAACACGTGTATGGGCCATCATCTGTCACATCTACATTCTGTATCTGGAGGCTGTAGTCCCTCTTATTCAATGTTGAGATTGACACTCGAGGATCCACTGACCACTTATCACCTCCCGCAAAAATAATACTTGATCGGTTCAGCCAGGCACCCTTTGAAGCTCCATCTTCCAAATAACACCTACAAATTACCACAGAAAGAATATTATTTATTAAAATGAAAATGGAGACAACATTATCTTTGTTCTTAGACCACTGAATAATAGGACAGCATGAAATGCAAACATCAGTTGTAAAGACAGGAGACATGAACATATTGAAATATCTTTCTTTTTTTTTTCCAATGCAAATGTGAAAAGGCACCTACATAGTAGTAGTTGTTGATGGTGGTGGTGCTGGTGGTGGTGATGGGGTGTATGTGTGTGCATGTGTATGTATGTCAGCATGACATTCAAAGGTACTTGAAACCTTTCATTTTCTCCAAGCAATAAATAAATGTGAATAAAATTACCTCAAATAATACTTTGCAATATTCATTTAAAATTTTAAGTAGAAAACATCTGAGTTATGGTTTAAAGCAGTCAGATTCTGAATACAAAGTATGAGATTTAGAAAATAAAAAATAATGCACAAATAGGTTTTTTGAGTTGTTGGTTGTTTTTTTTTTTTTCATTATCTACATTTTCAGAGTGGCAACCCTGTGCACTAAAATTATAACATTTTTTTGATAACATTGTTGTCACGATTACATGCAGCAAATCTAATATAGTTATTATATAATAAAAGAACAAAATAATAACATTTTAAGAAGTTATCAATATGTTTTCTATCAACAACCCGATAAGTGAATTTCCCAGGAACATTAATTTCCTCAACAAAAATGTATCTACTATTAAAAGATCTACTATTTATACTTTAAAATATATTATTTGGTCTTTCTAAAAAATGCAGTTTAGTATCGAACACAAAATAATTACTCAAAACCAAACTAGTTATTACTGTATGGAAAATGAAATTTTTTGTTAAGACAATTAGCACAATATAATTTTATTAACATAAGAGAGAAAGAATATCCGTTTGGCCCAGATATGATTCCGATTTTGTGTGGTGGGAATGAACACGTAATGGTCAAGAGATAAGTGATGAGATAAAACATGATATTCTAGACTGTATGCCATGCAGGACAAAAGTGAGAGGGGGTCAAGCTTATCAAGAATATAGAAATAAGCATGGCATAAAAGAGAAGTTTAGGAAGACTGGGAGAAAAACATTAGAATAGCCAAGAAGAGTCAGATGATGATTACAAACATGCTGACAATTTTATGGCCAAATTTAAAGTCATTTCTTTAAAGTTAAATTCCATAAAAAGATTTTTAAATACAGCTCTGTCTAATAGGTGTCAGACAAGTCAAGACATATGTGGTCAGGTGGCAGTGATTTTGCTGAAAGTTGAAATTCTATGTTTCATCTTGAAAATGTTCTCTTACAAATTAAAGACTGGTTCTCGTAAATGAGTACAAAGCACAGCTACAGAATGAAAATACACATACATCGAAATAGTTTGACAGCATTTCTACAGAATACCTTGGGGGATTTAACACAGTATTTGAGATTGCTGCAAAATTGCTAGCTGAATGTAACCGGGTAGGCAGCTGCCAACTGTATGAAACTAATCAGTGGGTAAAAAAACAGGGTACAAGGTATATGACAAAATCTAATTTGCAGTCAGCTTCACCATCTGCAGATTCCAAACCAGTAAATGTCTTAAAAGTTATTGTTAATTGAAATATACATTATATATTAGATGAAGAAAGTAAAGCTTTCTTTAATAAAATTAAAAAATTATAGTATATTGACATTCCTACTGACATGTCCAAAGATGATGGAGAGGACTTATTTCCCATTTCATCAGAGCATGTTGCTGCTGGCACAGGAGAGGACTTTTAAGTAACTCTGACTAACCTGATACATTCACACAGCAGGTGTCCCTCAGTATCTAGATTCATCAAATCTTTATTGTCTGACCTCAGCAGGACTGGCCTTCCTGTTATTCTCCCTGCTGCTCACAACCACCTCACTGAGTATAAATGGCTATACTCAACTCATTAGTAGAAAAGAAATGGAGATGTTTAGGTTAACTGGCTTGCCCAAGTTACATGTTTACCTGGTGGTAAACTTGAATTCATACCCAAATCTTCTGTTTCCACTTTCAATACCCTTTCCCCTGAAACAGAGATCAAAGGCTTTTGAAACAAGATTCTGAAATAAGATGATTAGAATGTTGCAGAAATTACTGCAAATAATTTTTTATTTACTAAATGTGCCTGATTGCTTAACCTGTCCTATTCTAAAGGAAGCAGAAAATTAATTATTAAAGGTTATTTTACCATGAAAGTTTTATTTCAAATACTCTGATAGGTATTTTCTTTTCCCTTGAGATAGCAGGTCTGAATGCATGGGAAAGTCTGATGACAAATGAAGAAAGTTGAAAAATGTATGTTTTGTGTTGTGATTTTGGGGAGGGGGGGAAGCTGAAAATGCCATGCCAGGGAGGTCCCTGGCACATGCTCAAAGAGGGAAGGTCAGTGAAAAATACGCAAACCTCAAGTGGATGGGTAGCCACAGTGGCCACAGCGATTGTTGTTGTGTACCATAGAGTCAGAACTGACCCACAGCTGACCTTTTGGGGGATTTTTCATAGGCAGTAAATCACACAGGAGGAGATTGCCCATCATTCTCCTGCAAAAACAACTACAGCCAAAAGAATAAACAAATGTGTTTTGGAAGGGGGGTAGCCAGACTACTCCTTATAAGCGAAGATGGTGGGATTTCATCTCATGTATTTTGGAGATGTTACCAAAAGGTGCTATTGGGGAGAAAGACATCATAATTAATAAAGTAGATCAGTAATAAGAAGTGGATCCACAAAGTTGTACTGGTACCATGGATGCAACAATGGGTAAATGGTGGTACTAGTTGTGAAGAGGGTGCAGAATCAGACAATATTTTCTTTTATTGTACATAAAGTGGCATGTATCAAAACTCATCAATACCTAAGAACAACTGTAGCTTTACCTTTATTCTAGTATTGCCAGGAAGACCACACAGACTATTCTTCAGACACTAGCAGATAGACCATGTTATAACTCCTCATCTTAACAAAATCACTGCTTTTCTGTTCTGGTGAATCAGAGGACTTAATTTCTTTAGTGTGGGTGTTGTATACTGTCATGTCAACTATGAGTCATGCAACCATATGCACAGTAGCTCTGAACCCTGCTCTATCCTAAACCAATCTCACTGTCTCATACACACATACTCTCATTACCCCAGTTACTGTGTCAAACCATCTCATCTGAGGTCTTCCTTTCCTGCACTGTCCCTCCACCCTTGCAAGCATGATCCTCCTGGGAACATGCCCAAAGTATGTGAGAAAGAGCCTCAGAAGCTTTGCCTCCAAGGAGAGGATTTCACCTCCTTTAGTTCAGAACTGTTTCTAATCTTGGCAGTCCATGGCATGTTCAATACCCTTTTCCACATCACAACTCAAAGGCATCAATTCTTGTTCTGTCATCTTTGGTCATTGTCCAACTTTTTAATGCATAGTAATTATGAAGGCCATGGCCTGGATCATGTATACCTTAGTTTCTAGACTTAAAATCTTATGCACAATAAAATCTTATTTAGTGTTAAAAAATAAATAAATTGCTTCTCTTTTTTAATTGTCTACTAGTTTATTATAGACAAAGATTCTCACCACTGGACCAATTGGCAGCATCAGGATGGATGGTGAAGAGATTGAGATGGTACACAGCTTTAGTTTGCTTGGCTCCATAGTCAACTGTCTTGGCACCAGCAGCCAGGAAATTAAAAGGTGCGTTGCCATGGGAAAGACTGCTGTTAGGGACCTCTCCAAAGTGCTGAAGAGCAATGGTATATTAGACACTCAAGAGGAAATGTAGAGTAGACTCATTCATAGGTAAGGAAGGAGGCTCAGAATAAATATTTTGAGAATCATCAACATACATAAAGGGTTTAAACCCATAGAATTAAGTGAGATTACTTTGGGGGTTAGGGTAGATAAGACAGGGGATAAGCACTAACTCTGGGATCTCTAGGTTTAAGAGTGCATGAACAAGAGGAAACCAAGACATTCCCATTTCAGTCTGTAGGGAGTTACACAGTAAACCCAAAGGCTGAGCTCACCAGAAATTCTTGGGGAGAAAGAAGTCCAGTTTCCTTTGCCATCATTTACAGCCTTAAAAGCCTACTGAAGGGTCACCTGTGAGTCACTTCCAATTTCATAGGAAGGAGTTTGAATTAAAAAGCAAAGTGGAGGGAGTATATGAAAGAGGAGAGTACCTATGTCCAGGGTTGCTGCAAAAGCAGGTAGACAGAGAATGGGAAACTGATCATTGGACAATTGCAAGAAAGGGGAGTTAATTGAAGTTACCATCATTTATAAGCTGAAACTAGCATGGCAGAGGGAATATTTGTTTCATTCTTTCTATTTAAAGTCTAACCCTAAATTTCCATGTCTTCTTCTCAGAAATGTATTTGCTGATAGTTTCTGTCCCTCTGCAATCATTTCCATAAGAAAAGAGAGAAAGCAGTAACTGAAACCTTTAATTAAAATTCACATGTTGGACAGGGAACCTGGGCGTTGTCAGCAAGAACCTTGTGCATATAATCAAGATGTGATTAAATCCATTGTGATAGTGATTCATAGTTGATATTTTTTTTTGAGGCCTTCACTGCTTTTATTCAATGAGGTTTACATAGTTGATATTTAAGACAGGCTCAGCTTCTAAAGCTTGTATGTGAACCCTGGATATTTTAGGATGGCAAAACCCAGAATTCACTTTAATGGCATCTCCCTGTATTCAATAAAGCATTCAGACTTCTCTGATTCTGAACATTTAGTAGTTTAAGTGAAAACGGATCACACCTTCAAGTTATTTTAACTTTCCAG
>NW_006399940.1:3644660-3646836 GCF_000299155.1 Elephantulus edwardii | reverse complement strand
GATCCAAGATGGGTTGACACAGTGACTGTTAAAATAGTCTTGAGCATACACAGAATTGTGAGAAAGGCTCAGTATATGGCAAGATCAAATACACAGTATTTCTATATATTGTAGTTGACTCAATGATACCCAATAACAAACACACCAATGAGCCCTGGTGGCTAAGCATACTGTATTTTATAAAGAGGGAAGTACTCTCCTATAAAGATTTTCAGCCTTAAAACAGAGGGTCAGTATGTATCAGAATGGACTTATTAGTAGTGGTTTGGTTTGATTGGTTGAATTCTTCTTTTTTTTTTTTTTATATGCCCCGGTTGAATTCTTCTTAACTTGTCGTTGTTGTTGTTGTTGTTGTTGTTGTTGTTAAGTGCCATCAAGTCACAGGTGACTCTTAGCAACCCTATGAAGGAGAGTCCTCAATGCTTGTGTGTCTTTCATCCTTTCTCCAGGTTCATAGGGTTTCCAAAGGTAAGCTATTATGGACGTGGATGCCACTCTTGCTCCGAAGCTTGTTTTAATCAGGGAGCTCCACTCGAAACTGTACACATTGGGTAACCAACCATTAACACTTTTGACTCATCAGTGTCACAGTCAATTCTTAGAGAACAATAATTTCCTAACTTTCATTAGTCCCAAACCAAACTTTTCCAAGACATACATTAGGATGACTCTTACACAAGACAGAAAAAGCAAGCAAAATAAACAAAGCTTGTAACACTTTTTAAAATTATTTAATTGAATTTCTGTAGAAATATTCTTAAACTACAGAGTAAGAAACTAAATAACTCAAATACTCACATATTAATTTAGGACTGGGAATAATATGGGTCTCCTGAGAATGGTATTCATATGTGTGTGTTTCTTTATCTGCTTTTCAGTATAGTTTATTGTTATCCTTATTATAAAGATTCCTGGAGAATAAGTATTATCTCTTCTAACTCTTTGTGTTGTTATCCAGCTCAATCTTAATTTTCCTTTTATAAGACAAAATTATTCTGACATTTGTATGTTGTTGTTGATTCTATACGCCATTGAATTAGAATCAATTTACAAATGATCCTCCAACAGGTTTTTAGAAGGTATAAACTGCAAGGACGGGGACCTTCCATATTTCTGCTGCAAAGCATCTGGTAGATTAGAACCATTTGCCTTTGGGATTGCAGTGAACACTTTACACTAAGGTCACCAGAGCTAAGAAAGTTCGGTTTCACTTTTATCTTGTTTTAGAACTCTAATATTTACACATATAAATTTATTGAATTGTCTAGCCCACACAGAATGTAAAATTGATCACAAATACCAAAGTAGGTGATGTTATTATTCAGAATAGGAGGTGATAAGTGTCATCATTTTATTGTTGTTATAAATGAATTATTATGATTGCTTTGAGTCTCCAGCTTCTGCACTTAGCTCCACTAACAGGTCCACTCTGACCATAAGAATGAGACTTGTACAATGTAAATCTGACCTCCAAAATTCCAATACCACAGATGGGACTATAATGAAGCAATAATTCTTCAGTCACAAACTGTTGTTTGTATGCGCCGATGAGTCAGAACTAACCCATAACTGACTCTTTAGCAGGTTTTCAGAGGTTATAAATCAGATTGGATGAGATTGTTCATCTTTCTCCTGTGAAGAGTCGCTGAATTTGAAAGTATTGCCTTTAAATTGTCAATGCAATTCCGTACCATTAGGCAAAGAATGCCCCGAAGTCACAAACTAAGATCCTTTATTATCTTTAAAAAGTCTTTGGGCTGTACCATTTTACACTCCAAACACTTTCTCAAAAAAACTGGAAATACCATTTGACCCAGTAATTCCACTACTGGTGATGTAACCTAAAGAAACCAGAACAGCCACCTGAGCAGATACACACACCCCCGTGTTTATCACGGCCTTGTTCACAATAGCAAAGAGTTGGAAACAACCTAAGCGCCCATCAACAAACGAATGGAAGGAGATGCTTTGGTATAGTCACACAATATACCATACTGTATTGAAAACCAGAAACTCATGAAATATCATACAAAATGGGTGACCCTGGAGGATATTATGTTGAGTAAAATATCTCAGTCACAAAAGGACAAATACTGCATAGTACCACTGTTGTAAAGTGGGACTGACATTGGGGTTAGTGGAAAATGAAGAGGGGATAAAGTATACTGCATTGAAA
>NW_006399940.1:3632100-3643775 GCF_000299155.1 Elephantulus edwardii | reverse complement strand
CAGAAGGAGGAACAATCTCCTCCTGTACCAGTCAGATCTGATTTGATGATACACACAAAAAATAATGAAATAAAATAAAAAATTTTTAAAAAGTATAAATTTATTTGATGAGTGACACTACCACACCTATTAACAGCGTATGAAGTGATAATGTGGTGAGAATTCTACCAATATATAATGAGAGGAAAATGTAGATAAAATAGAATTCCTAATAAATGTAATATTTAATGGGCTAAGAGGCTAGAAGAATCAGAGATTATTGTCTTAAGATACAATGATAAGTCCTAATAGCAATCTTCTTTCCATCAAATAATAGACTGACTCACAAAACAAATGATATCCTATGTGGGGAATGGGTGCCTTTAAACAATTAACTATAAAACCAAACACTAAATAGTCACTCAAAAGGGGGATAAGGAAAACTAGATTAAGGGAAAGGGAGAAACAAAAAAGAAACGATATATTGTAAAAGCTGTAACCAATGTCATGGAACGATCTGAATGAAATTATAAAATGTGGACCTAAGTTGATGTATAAACACACACACCTAAATAATAATTATATATGAATATACACAAGTAAAACTTTTAAGAAAAATAACAATTCTAACAGACTTTTGTCGGTACTGTGATTCCATGTAATGATGAATTTGAAAGGATGGACAACAGAATTTAGTGGAAATTAGATATTCAGGTTGTTTATTATTTTAAAAGCTTTGTTAAAAATGCTGTAGTTTATTAGAAATTATTTTGTCCTTCAAATCACCAATTTCCTGTAAAACATTCTAAATACATAAGCATTAACACTATTCCCACTATCTACAATAGTAGAATTTGTTCACTCTGTTGAACATGATCAGATTGTGTCAAGAACGCTGAATAATGAAAGCTGCCTTTAAAGGCACTAATTAATAAATGAAAACACCCTACAATCTACCCTGTATTCAAATGTATGTCATATCCCTATAAAAGGATTGGGTGGCTATCTTCAAAATTGTCTTTTCATTGTATCAAAAAGTTCTAAATACAAACAGGAGTTGAACTTTCAGTAGTATACCAAAAAAACATGAATTAAATAATTCACAGCATCATTCAACCTCCAAACTAATTCTCTACAAAACTAATTCTTTTATGTTTTTTTCAGGTCAAAATGAGGGTAGAGAAGTATAGAAGAAATTAATGGAAATTGAAGAAATTCTATCCCTACACCCACCTAACTTTGTATTTAAAGTTTCTCTCTTCTTAACGTCTTGCTTGTCAATTATGTCCTGGATAATATTATAATTGAATGGTTGATTTAACTTTTTAAGTTCTCATTTCCAGTTATAGATCACACACTGAGGTAGAAAAGATTACTATCTTTCTATATTTGTGTGGGAGACCTGTCAAAAGTGGCTGCATAATTGTCAATGAGCTCAATGAACTTCAGTTACTTGATGAAGAAATCACTCATATAGAAGAGCATATTTATCTTTCTAAAATATTTTTCAAGAGACACTTAATGAGAAATGCATTCCTCAGCTGACAGACAGTTCAATGTTACCGAGAACAAAATAATTATGTTCTATCATTACTATATCTCAGGCATTGCCATAATCGCATTGCACTGAGTTCCTATTTATTTTTCACAACAAACCTTGAGGTATATACTGTCAAATATTATTAACATGACCATTTTATAGAAAAAAGAGTGATATGTAGAGAAATTTACAGAGGACTTGCTTCTTGAGATATGGAATGCATGGACATGATTCTATGATTCTATGCCTAGCAGGACCCAATAACACTCTACTGTGATCGGGATGCACAGTAATGAAACATATTTAGGGGAGAAGAGAGGACTCCACATTTCAGGTGTAACAGTTTAAAAGAAGTCCTAGTAAAGTAGTGAAGAAGCATCTACTTGACCGCTAACTAAAAGATCAATGATAAGAACTGATGATATAACTGAAGAAAGACGTGTCAATCTGTTCTCATAAATATTATAGCCTTGAAACCCCTGTAGAGGATTTCTAATCCCACCAATAGGGCTGCTATGAGCTGGAATCCACTTGATATCAACTTAAGCAATATAAGAGTATTTCATTTTAGTGTTGAATTTTTGCAGAAGAATGAAATGTACTCATATATTCTATTCTAGCTCTTCTTGGGAAGCATGAATTTTTAAAATTAATATTTTATGTATTTTTAAAACATTGCTGTTTTGTAATGTACTTGAGAATCAGAATTGACTTATGCCTGACTTTCTGGTGGATTTGTCAAAGGCAGTAAATTGCATGAGAGGAGATCGCTTAGTTGGCATCATGATTCTTTTCCACTAAGCCATCCAAACTCCCTACAAAAATACCTTTATAAATAGTTTGATACAATAGCTTTCCAAAATAAAATATTGAAAACCATGAGCTACCATCTCATTTTAACAATGAATTATTAAAAATATTATACATTACAGATATTTCAAGTCAGGATATACATTTGAAAAAATAAAGCTTTGTCATTTTTATCTTGTTTCTTTATATACAAGGCTAATTCTTAAAAGTTAGGAACTTTCATATGATCAAATACTAAATCTTATTTTAATACAGTATTTCAATATTTTAAAAAGCTCATTTATAATACAATTTTTGTTACATGTTATGCATCAGAGAGTTGGACAGTGAATAGGGATAATAGAGAATTGATGCCTTTGAGTTGCTGTGCTGGAGAAGAGTGTTGAATATACTATGGACTGCTAGGAGAACAAACAGGTTTTTCCTGGAGAGGGTGAAGCCAGAATGCTCCTTGGAGTCAAGGATTCTGAAGCTTCATCTGACATATTTTGAGCATGTTGCAAGGAGGGACTGGTACTTGGAGAGGGACATCATGTTTGGCAGAGTGGAGGGGTAGTGAAGGAGAGGAAGACCTTCAATGAGATGGATCGATTCTGTGAGTAGAGTGGTGGGAATGAGTGTGTTTGAGACACCGAGGTTGGCACAGGATAGAACAGCGCTTAGGGCTGTTGTACATAGGGTCATTATGAGTCTCAAGCGACTCGATAGCACATAATAACAACAAACAGGAAATAATTAAATTTGTGGGGGATTGGAAATACTGGTTATTTAAACATTAAATCTGCTATTTTTAATGAGAATTAAACCATAAAATTTTATCCTACAAAGCCATGGCTTTTCTTATATCATTCTCATAGAATCACTAAAGAGAATATAATAATGTATGTCTGTGCTAAAAAGAGCAATGTCAATAAATTTTTATATTTATGCTACTTCATTATGGTATTTTACATTCACTGTGAGAGATGCTATGGGCAAAATCTTGAATGATCCAAGAAGCATCAAAAGAAGATGAAATAATACATAGTCACTGAACCAAAAAGAATTGGCTGACATTGAAATATTTCAAGTATTATATAATCAAGGGCCAACTGTGATTAAGATAGAAGTTTAAGGTGCAACCAAGGAATTGGCAAAAAATAAGGCCCCAAGAGTGGATGGGATATTTATAGTTTTTTACTAATTGATACATCCCTCAAATTGCTCACCAATCTGTATCAGGTATTTGAAAGAGAGTGGACTGCTTACCTGGCTTGAAGAGATTCATATTTGTTACCACTTTAAATAAAAGGATACAAGTGAATATGGAAATTATAAAACAACATCATTAATTTCACATGCTAGCAAAATATTGCTGGAGAACATTCAAAAAACACCAGAACAATACACTGACAGAGAATTTCCAGAAGTTCTGACTGGTTTAAGAAGAGCCAATGAAACCAGTTATGTCATTGCTGATGCTCCTAGCTGAAAACAGAGAATACCAAAAGAATGTCTATTTATGCTTTGTTGACTATACAAAGACATTCAACTATGTGGATCATAACAAGTTATGGCTAACATTAACAAGAATGGGAATGTTTACAATTAAGAACACTTAAATTCTCATGTGAAGCGATGCAATACTACATGGCTTAAAATCAGGAAAGGTATGCATCAGAGTTGTATCTTCTTTCCATCCCTATTCAATTCATATATTGAGCACATTGTTAGAGAAGGTGGACTGTGAATAAAAATATGGCATCAGAATCAGAAGAAAATTCATCATTAACCTGTGTTATGCAAATGATACCACCTTGTTTACTGAAAGTGAGGAGGACTTGAAGCACTTGCTGCAGAACATCAAAGACTACAGCCTTTAATATGAGTTACATCTCAATATTAATAAAACAAAATTTCTTACCACTCACCAATAGGCAACATCATGATAGGTAGAGAAAAGATTCCTCATACTTGAATCTACAAACAACATACTCAGTAACAGTAGTCAGGACATCAGGAGACAATTGCACTGAGAAGTCAGTTACCTCTCCAAATTACTAAAGAAATAATTTGAAGAATAAGTGTGCCTAATTCAGCACATGGTCTTTTCAGTCACTTTCTATGCATTTGAAAGGTGGGCAATGAATAAAGATGAGAGAAGAAGAATCAATGTCTAATTTGTGATGTTGGAGAAGAAGAGTGAATATACCATGGCCTGCCCAAAACCCCAAAGAGGTATGTCTTACAGACAGTGCAACCAGAGTGCTCCTTGAACACAAAGATGATGATAAAACTTCACCTCACTTTGGGCATGTTAGGTATAACTCTGGACATCATGATTGGCAAGGCGGAGGGTCAGTGAAAGAGAGGAAGATCTTCAACAAGATGGATTGACACAGTGACTGCAGCAATAGAATAAGTCAGAAATGGTGAGGTTGGCACAGAATAGGGAAGGGTCCAGATCTGTGTTTTGTAGGGTCACTATGAGTTGTCTCGGCTCAATAGCACCTGATAACAACAATATATAAATTGTCATTTTTATGCAAACTAATAAAGAGCAAAGAGATTGAACCCTGTGGTGCTATGACTACAGAAAACATGAAATTGAACTGCTAGTTATTTTCATTTTTAACCTAATACTATTGTATAAAATTACACTAATAAAACTACCCCATTAAAATAATAGGACTGTAGTATGTTCAGATGTATAACAAATTTTTTAGGACCTACAAAAGTTAGACTATGTTTCAGAAGGAAGCCAGTCAGTGTAGGAAAATATAAATATTTTCCACTAAATACAGAGATATAAGAGTGTTAAAACTACATTTTTATATAGGTGGGAGACTTGTGAGATCCGGAAAAATGAGACAAGTTAGGTGAGTTCCAGTTCTCAGAGGTTGTTCTCCAATCTTTTCATTTTACACTACAGATATTAACAAAGCTAAGTAATTCCTCATTAGGTTGTAGAAAGAAGAGCACCTTAGAATTAAAAGCAAGTACTTTTTACCTAGGATATACGTCTACACCTGGATTCACTAAAACACTTCATCTGATTAGTATAAAAATTTTGACTTGTTGAATGATTCCTGTGCTCAAAGTACATAAATTTACTGAAACAAATATCCTGAAACCACGCCTCCTTACTCTAACTTTACGTATGATGCTTGCATGGATGTTTGATAGACTAAAAAATGGTTCCTCAAAAAGGACCAAGTGTTACAAGTATTTGAGAATGTAGCTTAGCTTTATTAAATGAATTTAATCAAACAGTCATATTGAACAATTCTCTACCAATTCTACATTTTGGTGTTTGAATTCAACTAAACCAGCTCACTTCCTCCCAAAATATTTCAAAGAAAGATATTTAGATCTGGTAGGACTTCAAATTTTTTTTTAACTGGCAGATGCTTTGAACCACTGTGGGGAGATTTCTTTCTGCAGTGCTAGTTCTCTGAAGAAGTTGGACTCTCACCCCAAACACTATAAAAGGAACAAACATTACATTTAAAATACATGCAGGAGGTATTTAAAATACATGCAGGAGGTGTTTAAAATAGCAGTTTGTGTCTGAGAGAGAACATAATCAGACCTGCAGAAATAGTGAAGGTAAAGTTTCAGCACTCTTGAGAGCATATCTATCTAGGCAAACTTCTTTAAGATGGAACAATAAAGAGACACCTTATTCTAAAAATAAAATAAGTAAATGGGAAAAGGAAGCACTCTACTAGCTTAGTGGTAAGACACTACCAAGCAAAAGGCATTTGGTTTGAATCCACCCATTGCCCCACAGGAGAATATGGGAGACATAGCATGTGATTTATTACCTCTGAAAACCCCCCAAAGGGTCAACTATGACTTGGTTCTGACTCAACATTACATAACAACAACAATATTCTCAAACAAGGGAGGAAAACGACAAATAAATTTCGGTCAACAAATACTAATATCTCTTCCGATTTCCATCGACCATCTTAGATCAGAAAGTAGGAAGAATAATAAAAGAACAGAAAGGTTGTAAATGTATTGTGTGTGTCAAAATAAGCATAATGTACTTTATAATCATTAGTGAATACAGAACTTGATTTTTCTAAAAAAAATAAAAAGAAGTATTTTATTTTCCCCTCTTTTTCTTTACTTATGTTGATCTTTAAACTTTCTACTGATAACCACTGCAATTACGTTCTTACAAAATTTTTATAACAATGAATAATCTGAATCTGAGTTGGACAATGACTAAGCATGACAGCAGAAGAATTAATGCCTTTGAGTTGTGGTCCCGGATGAGAGGATTGAACACACCAGAGATCACCACAAGAACAAATAGGTTTGTCATGGAGAGGGTGAAACCAAGTTTCTCCTTGGAGGCAAAGATTTTTTTTTTTTTAACAACAATAAGCAATTAGTTTATTTATGAAATTTGAACACATTGTTTTCAAGAACAAATTCTTTCAATTTCCCTCACCCACCACCCATCAAATTGTACAACCCTATGATTAATCCTCACCCTCTTCCCCTGCACATCCTCAAAGATTTTGAAAATCTGTCTCTCACACTTCGGGCATGTAGCCAGCAGAGACTAATCCTTGGAAAAGGACGCCATGCTCAGAAGGGTGGAGGGACAACACAGCAGAGGAAGACCTCACATGAGATGGATTGACATGGCAACTAGGGCAATGGTGTTAGGTGTGTTGGAGTTGTGAAATGATCTCAGGATAGGACAGGGTTCAGAATTATTGTACTTAGGGTCGCTATGAGTTGCGGGTGACTCTGTCAAAACAACAACAACAACAACAATAAATACTCTGGACACAAATGATATTATTTTACTAAAATAAAGGTTTCTATATAGAATAGAAAGTTAGAGCAAACCTTGCAAAATTAACTAATGTAGACATTAATCCATTATTTATCTGTCCTGTCTTGAGAAAATTCACTATAGTCAGTATGAGCTATGTCTTAAAAAATAAATTAGTGTATCCTGGAAGGCTGTGTGTGGGGGGGGAAGAGAACATTATTTTTTTACTATTGCTCCCTGCACAAAAATTTAAATTGATGTCTTCTTCTCAAAAGATGAGATTAAAGTTAAAGTACTAACTTGTCAATATTATTAAGATGATTGGCTTTTTTTTTAAAGTAGGTGGAACCAGGTATGTGATAAGTGGCAGATTAAAGGTAATAGGCACTATGACTCAGAACAAATTGAATGGCAGTGGATACAGATAACTCTTAAAGGTTCTTACTACCACTCACTTACAGTCAGTTTTTTTGTACCTTTGTGGCTTACATGTTGCCGTGAAACTAAAACTCCACCACAAATACTTCAAGTGTCATCAGAGAGTCACTCATGCTGGATAAAGTTCAACAACATTAACAGTCTAAGAATAGGAAGAAAGGTCTGGAAATCTGCTTCTGAAGATTAACCAGTGAAAATTTTATTGAATACTGTGTGGTATAAATCTAAGAGATGAGTTCTTGATGTTGAAAGCACTGAAAATATACAGTGACTGTAACAATAGACAATAGCATACTAGTGTCTAGAGATGGCATAAGACAACTCAAAACTTAAACTCATTGCTTTTGTGTTGGTTCTGACTCATGGTGATTCTGTCACTCATCAAATTTCTGGGACTGCCCATGTGTCCCCCTTCTAGCCCTTTGTGAATTTAAATCACTAGAGATGAGTAGATTCTGAATTAATAATACAACTTACTTGCAATGATGGTACAAGTAGTACTTTATTCTGTTGCCTGCCTGGTCACCACAAATTAGATTCACTTGATAGGAAGTAAATATATTATTACCTTACTTTCTTGTGATTAACTTTGTGTTTAAAAACAATCTCAGACAAAACCATCACCACTACCACAACTCACAACAGAAAATAACTATGCTATAAAATAGAACAGGAAGAAGTTATAAAAATGGGGAGCACTTTTCAAAGAGCCTGGCTAGACAGAGTAAAAGTCACAAGACGCTTGATGACAGATAACAACAATGATAACTACAATCTGAACAAAGTTATTTTTCAGAAAACTCTACTGAGATAATCCCATTAAATGCCTTTGCATAGTCAGTAACGCAAAATAGATTTTCTCCTATATTCTCTGTTTTCACTCAGGATCCACATGACATCAGCAATGATATCCCTGTACCATGGCTTCTTCTAAGTCCAGCTTGATCTGGGAGTTCTCTATTAATAAACTGTTCTAACCATTTTTGGATGATCTTCAGCAGTATTTTGTTGTTATTGTTATGTACTGTTGAGTCACCTGTGACTCATAGTGACCCTGTGTACAACAGCTATGAAGCCTATCCTATGCTGAATCAATCTCACTGACTTCACCACATCTACCCCCATTTCCTCAGTTGCTGTGTCCAAATCCATCTTAACTGTATCTTCTTCTCTTGCACTGTCCCTCCACCCTTTCAAGCATGTTGTCCTCTAGCATATGATATTAATGATTTTATTTGATAGTTTCCACATTTTGTAGATCATCTTCCTTAAGAATGGAAACAAATATATATATATCTTCCAGTCAGTCTAAGAGGCATTTTTCTCCAATATTTTCTGGTATAGACTTTTGAGCACATCCTGGGTTTCATCTGTTATTTGTACATGACAATTGGTATGCCACAAATTTTTGAGGTCTTATTTTTTGCCAATGTCTTCAGTGCATTTTGAATTTCTTCTTTTATTATCATTAGTTCTTGATCATATGATACTTTCTATGATATTTCAGTGTCAACCAATTATTTTTGGTACAGTGACTCTGTCTGATTTTTCTTTCATCTTCTTTTGATGCTAGACTGGATCATTGAAGAGTTTTCTCATAGCATCTCTCAATATGGCAACTCAAAATCTTTATCTAGACCATGAAGCTTATTATTATATTGTCATATTATATTTTCATATCTTGGGTAATGTCCAAAGTATATTTCAGTATAGCATAAGAAGAAAAGCTTTAAATAGAAATATAATTGTCCAGACTATGGTCTTTCCAATTACTTGCCATGTATCAGAGAGCTGGACAGAAGAAAAATTGATGCCTTCAAGCTGTGTTGGTGGAGAAGAGTCTTGAACATGCCATGGACCACCAAAAAAATAAATAGGACTGTCTTGGAGAGGGTGAAATATAGCTTCTCCTTGGATACTAGGATTTTGAAGCTCTGTCTCACATACTTTGGGCACGTGGACAGGAGGGACTGGTCCTTGGAGAAGAAGATCATGCTCAGCAAGGTAGAGTGACAGCGCAGGAGAAGTAGTGCCAAGACAAGATGGATTGATACAGAAACTGGGGTAATAAACTTGGTGTGTCTGACTGGCTCAGGACAGGACAGGATTCAGAGCTGCCACACATCAGGTCACTACAAGTTGCAGGCAGCTTGATGGCACATAACAACACCAACAAGCAAATACAATTGTTTTATAATAATATGATAATAATATTGTTTTGCATGATTGAGAGAACTTTTGAAATATTATTTTAAAGCAGAGCTGGAAGCAGTTCTAGTAAAGGCTTTTGTCTCAGGAAGATCATTTTTAGAAAACAAAACCATGAAAATGTAGTATCAAGAAATTGTCTAAATCATGGTGGCAACATTGTTTTTGGAAAGTCACCATGCTTGCTAGGGGGATTTAGATTATAGTTGGTAACCTTTTACTCCTCTCTTCTTACGAGGGATGCTTTATTTTATAACTTTTCTACAGTCATCCTCTTACTTTTTAAAACTATCAGCTTGTTGGCTTCTGCTTTTGTTATTTGTTTAATTGTTCACTAATATTCAACTTGGAATAAAAAACAGATATTGGGACTTGTTTGTAAGAATTATTAGAAAAGTGGTTTACAGATCAGATTTAGTGAACCAAGATGCACTCAGTATAGAACAGATTTTTTTAAACACAGTGGTTTAAAAATCTTCAATTCTAATTTGTTAAGCCTATTTTAGACATGGCTAGAAATCTATTTAAAGAAAGAAAAGTAAAAAAAAAAGAACTAAGTTATAAAAATGTGTTTATTATTTTGCATGTATTAATAAATTTAAATTACTCCATCTCTTACGTTTAGTACAGTGAATAGTATATTTGAATAATATACTAGTCCTGCTAAATATGATAATCTTGAAAATTTTCAGACAATATCAATTTCTTTAAGTATTTAATTTTTAACACATGCACTGTTAATTTCTTAAGTTTCTTCATGACAAATATAAAATATAAAACTTGTCATCCGTGATCAACTTTTGAGTTATAGTTAGTTTTAAAATCTTTACTGTTTCAGAAGAGACTTACAAATTCTTCAGTATTTTGAATAATTTTAATGTTTTAAGTATCTTAATAGAAGAAGCATATTTCCTGAAAGAAGATAATGGTGATTTCTATCAACATTGGTTGAATCTGTATATAAAAATAACGGCATTCTAAATTTATAATACATCTATTACAGACAAGATCTCTGCTTTGTTCCTAGGTTCCATGGAGCCATTTCAAATTTATATCAATGTCCAATTGATCTTATGTATGTAGAGATATTCTGTTTACTAATAAGAACTTAACGATTTAAACCATCCAGAACTCTACGCTAAATATTATAACATTTAAAGAGGAAAGAAAACAGCTTTCCCGTTTCCAAACTCATTGCTCAACCCACTGTCACAGAGTCAATTACAACTCAGTGTGACTTTATAAATCACCAAAGGTTCTAAGCCTTTGAAGAAAGTGACTAACATTTATTCTGCCAAGCAGTTGGTGGATCCTACCCAGCCACCGAACTTTAGGTTAGAAACCCACTGCTCTAACCAGTGCACTTATCAGTACTCTTCCACTTTAATTATTCCCACTTCCCAATAGCTGTTAGGTATGAGTAACAGATGAACCCTGTCTAATCCTCGTCATCTCTGACAGACTTGAGCCCATTGCTGCAGTTACTGTGTCAATCAATCTTATTAAGCTTTTTCCTTTCTTTTCCTGATTCTCCACCTTTCCAAATATGATAGTTCCTGCCAAGGAAAGAATATATTCTTCTAGCAATATACCCAAAGTATATGAGATGAAGCTTTGTCATCCTTGACTTCAAGAAGCATTCTAGCTTCAGTTTCTCCAAGACATATCTATTTGTTCTTTTGGTAATCAATGAATATTCAGTACTCTTCTCTGACACTACAACTTAAAGCATGAAATAATGTTATCGTTATCCATTGTCTAGCTCTTAGATGAATAGCAAGTCGCTGAACACACTATAGCCTGAATCAGGCACACCTAAGTTTTAAAAGTGACTTCGTTGCTCCTAAGTAATTTGGAGAGGCCTCTGACTACAGACTTTCTCAATGCAATATGTCTCCTCATCTGCTTATTTGTAGTATATAT
>NW_006399940.1:3626613-3632000 GCF_000299155.1 Elephantulus edwardii | reverse complement strand
TAAAGGTTGATTGATTGTCAAAGTAAGAGAAAATGATTGACGACTTCAATCTTCTCTCTATCTATCATGGTGTTGCTTATCACTCCAGGGCTGAGGGTGTTTGTCTTTTTGATGTTGAGATGTAATCTATATTGAAGGCTGTAGTTTTTCATCTTCTGTAGCCAACATTCCATGTCTCCTTCACTTTCAGAAGCAAGATTGTGTCATCTGCATAACACCATCTATTTGCATCAAACAGTAAATATATTTTTTTAATTAGCAGCATCTATTTGCATATATATATACATATATATATACACTTAGAGAGTTTTGCCAAATTTATGAACTCCAAATTATATCTGTAACCTAGTATTGAGGTTATAAAAGATTTTATTTCTCTTATTACACATCTTAGGATGGACTGAAAACCTGGAAATATGACTGATATAACACAACAACCTCTTCCAAAATATGATTTAGAAACGGCTCATAAAAAGGAGATTCATTGACACTTTTTAGATACAGCAACTAATTATTTTCTCGTGTTTTCCATTCTGCCATTCCAATAACTTGTCAGACATGAAAATGTGCATTGATTAAGGATATACTGTTGTGTGTTGACATGGATGTTTTAATTATACAGATACATATGTACATATATGTAAAAGTGTGCATGTGAATATTTTGTACAAACACAGACAAGGAGTGAAAATAAACATTGATAATTAAAAGAGCAGTAAAAAATGTTAAATTTTAATATGTAACCAACAGGTAGTTTGTAGTCATTTATCTTTCATACCAAAGCATATCAGAATTTTCTCAAATACTGATGCTTTTCCTGCTAGAGGATTCATCAGCAATAGCATCTAGTGGACAGCTGGACTTTTCATATCTCAGTGCCTGGCTGGCTCAGGAAAGCGAGTGCCTCCAAGGGATATAAAATTCCACTGTGAATTACCGAGAGCTGAAATTTCAGCCATGAATTCCTGGCTGGACCTTTCTTCATTTGATTGCTACGTATTTCTTAATCTCCATGACTGAATCATTTCTCAAGGTCAGAATTCCGTGATATTCATTACTTTCTTGAATTTCTCTAAAATTAAACTTGAGTAAAAAGAAAAGTATTGTTAAAGGGCTCACTAAGAGAAAAAAGATGCTAATTGGAATTTGTGAAAATGTTATTATGGGTCTTTGGTGGCTCAAATAATAAAACATTCAACTACTAACTGAAAGGTTGGTGAAACAAGTTTTGCAGAGTTGCTTATAAAGACAGGCCTCTTGTGACCTGATTCTAAAAGGTCACACATTTGAAAATGCTGTACACAAAGGTCAGTATGAATCTGATGACTCAGAACAACATTGTTCATTTTGTTCATTGATGGCAACGCACAACTGCAATAATGAAAATAATTTCTTGAATTTAATGTGAAGTTGAGTTATAACTCTTCTTCTAACTTATTGTTGCTACATGTCATCAAATTGATTTTTATTCATAGTGACCCTATACAACAAAGCAGAGTTTTTATAGACTGAAAACACCTGACAGTCTTCTCCTGGGAAGATTCATCCACTTTTCCACTATTTGGGAACTCTGGTCCCTAGTCTATGGGGCAGTGTTAAACAAAAAGTTGCACCTCTCTGACAGTTTGAATCCACGAGTGAAAACATGGAAGGAAAAAAGAAAAGTAATCAATCCCTTCTCATGCAATTTATAGCCTCAAAAATTCATTGGAGGATCAGCAATGAGTTGGTTCCATTTGACAGTAGCAGGGTTGAATTGGATTGGCCTAGGAAATCAGGGACTACTTAATTTTTCTTAGTCTTCATATCTGAAGAATTTGAATGAGGATGTCTCGTTGTTATTGATTGCCTTCAAGTTGAGCGTGACTCACAGCGACCCAAGGGAAAAAAGGCCTGAAGCCTCTCTACAACTACTGACATTTATCAAAGTTCATAGGTTTTCCGGGACTCCAGCTTCCAAATGAGAACAGAGGATAAGTTTATTTAAAAGGTCTATTTTTTTTTTAAGACAATCTAAGGTGTCTCCAATAACAACTCCTAAATGCCTAACTTCAGATATCACTTATTTGATAAGTCCATCCTAACATTTCAATTGTATGTGCCCAAACAAGTTTAACGAGTTCCAGTTGCAATTACATTGCACTCAGAACAATAGCTATTATTCTGTTAAACTGTAAAAGATACTCAATTACTTATCTATTGTGATATTTAGTAAAGCATAGTGTTGGACAGAGACACATCAAACACAATATCACCCACTGGCTGTTTAAAAATAAATTTTGCACAAGCACCATGGGACTGTGCAAATTAAACATTAAAGAGAAGAGGTTTTACTTTAAAGCATGGATGTGAAAGGAACAAGACAGGCAGGTTTAATGCAGGAGAGAGAATTAGCACAGCTTTACTCAGTTTTACAGTAGCTATTTTGTGCCTTAATACACTACATCGAAAAACACACAGATCTGGATTTCCTCTATGGTTCAGAATGAAGCGCATCATTTGGAACAATAGGGAATGCTAACTCTACCAGATATGAGAAGGACGGCACAGGTAGGGTCCATGCCTGCTGTTCTTAGGATCACTGTGAGCCGTACTCGACTAGACAGCACCTAACAATAACAACAACAGCTCTTCACAGAGTTAACTCATATCTGCTTATTCATTTCATTCTAAAAATATCGTAATGTTGCTAACTTCTAGTTTTGACACATTGCAAATTGAACCAGCTGCTATTTGCCTCAAAGAACAAATGGACACCACTCGTGATGACATTTGTTTATTATTATTTTTTTAAAATATCTCTGAGGCATTATGGAAAAGATTTAGGGTGGGTGTAATGTTGGCACAAAAGAGTACCATTTATAGTAAAGCAGGTTCTTTTTAAAATTGAGGAACACTATTTTAATTTGGTTGGAAAATTTTAAGGCAAATTTTAAGATAAATAGTAAAGGTAGACATATTAGAAAAAGTACTTGAAAGGAAATATGGAGGGGAGGCCAGAAAAAAATGGGAATAATCTTAATTGTTATCCTTACAAAAAAAAATATGTTTACTTTTAAAAATTTTCATTTGGTCTATATAAACATGTTCTTGGTTAAGTATCATTAATGTATATGCACTTGGAGTAGAATTCCTAATTTGGCATATTAAACCTTTCATTATTAGGAAACAATAAATATGATATTTGCTCATAGTAAATTTATCTGCATTTTCTTGTTGAAACTACTAATTACTGTTAGCATAATTTATCATTACACAACACATTTTGGAAACACAATAAATGTATGCTAATAGTAAATTTGAGGGAAATAGGAGAAAGGATGATATTGAGGGTTTTTTTTTAATTAGAAATATAAAATTCACTGATCCACACAAATTTTAGGTTTATAACATTTACGGTTCTCCTGTATCTGAGAATTATTTTCTCTTCAAATACCCTGTGTATATTCTTAAACTGGCTTCCTGTGTAAAGAACTCCTTAACATGTGCTCTATAATTCTCTACCTTAGCCATTAATCTCTCACAAGAGGCTGTCAGAATCTTTTATGAAAATCGAAGTGTTCTATATCCATTTTTTTCTTATCTTTCATGGTGCATTATTTTCAAGCAGTCCAGGAAGTTAGTTAAGCACAGGCTCCCTTGTAAAAATCATGTTGGGAATGCATCCACACTTTGCTCAGCTTTTATTCTGTTACCAATATTTCACAATTGTCTTCGCAATCAATAGGGTACCCGCAGGTCTATTGTTTCCGCGCCTGCTTGTCTCCTGAGCTCCTTAATTCAGGAATCGTTTCTGATTCAAAAGGATTTTATGGATGTCATGCTATATATACTCACATACATCTTTTCTCTCTTTCTTTCTAATTGGCTTCCCTAATTAGGAACCCCTGAGAGGAACTATCATATTTTCCATTGTTCCTTCCAAAGTATTAGTTTATTATGCATATGTTTGAGGTCTCAAATTATTATTACACAATTATTTAAGCTTTATCCTATTTTTGTATACTTAGTATAAAAAAATGTAAGTTAGGAAATAAACAGGTTGAGCTGACAGATTGTAGAGTAGCATTTTACTGAGTTATAAGTAAATGACTGGATTAAATTTTCATTGTCATACACACTGGCCTAATAATTAAAGGAACCATTTTTTTGCAACATTTGCCAAACCCTAAATTGTTTAATAAATAATGAGAAACATTCGTCTTTCATCTTTCATAGTGGCTGAAACTCATCATACTCTAAAAGATGCTCAGTGTCACTCATAGAACCAATTGGTCACTCCAATCTGCTTTTATTTAACAGGAAGAAGAGAAATTACCAATATTAACACCAATGACTTCACTTTTGTATTGCTGTTATTGTTGTTATAAGCCATCAAGTTGTTTGCGACTCATAGAGACCCTAAACCCTGCTCTGTCCTGTGCCAACCTCACTGTCTCTGACACATCTACTCCCATTACCCCAATCACTGAATCGACCCATCTCCTTGAGGGTCTTCCTCTCTTGTGCTGTATCTCCACCCTCCCAAACATGATGTCCCTCTCCAAGGACTGGTCTCTCCTTGCAACATGCCCATAGTATGTCAGCCAAAGCTTCAGATTCCTTGCCTTCAAGGAGCAGCCCGGTTTCACGCTCTCCAGGAAGAACCTGTTTTTTCTCCTACCAGTCCATGGTATATTCAACACTCTTCTCCAAAACCACAACTTTCTGATGCGTGGTATGCACGTGCAAAAACTACAGCCCAGATCAGGAGCACCTTAGTCTCCAGCCTGACATCATTGTTCTTCAGTACTCTGGAGAGATCCCTGACAGCTGACTTCATCAATGCAATTCATGCCTTGATAGTACTCAGATACATCTGTCTACTTTTGTTAATAAATAACAATCATTTAAAGATAAAATTCAGTATCTATGTTGGTCAAAATCCCTATCATATCTCTCAACAAATGTCTTTGATTTCTTAATGTGCAATACTATGAAAATTGTAAAAAGAAACAATGAAAGAAAAGTGGTTCCTTTTGTGGAAAACCTTGCAGTTTAGGATTGAGAAATTTTACTCTATGATAGATCTGATGAAAGGACTAAAGTATCATAACACATACAAGGTTATAAGCCTTTCAGGAGAGAGACAATACACTACATTGCTTGAGAATTAATAATAATAGTAACACCATGATATTTGCATGTCAGATTGTTGTTCACTGACAGAAATCATTTAAAGAATTAGAAAGTGGGATGAGTAGGCTCCAAAAAGAAGAGTTTTTAACACAATGAAAAGGTACAAACAGTTGTGAGCTGTGGGATACCATGAAATCAATTTTTTAAAAATTAGTTTGTTTATTTTTCATTTCAATGAACATCTACAGAGATTTTGGAATTCCATTCAT
>NW_006399940.1:3620902-3624001 GCF_000299155.1 Elephantulus edwardii | reverse complement strand
CCTTTGTGACTGAGATACCTCACCCAGCATAAATCAAATTTTATAGAATAAAATGTATGAGATGTAGAGAATAAGTCTCCAGATCTCATCTGGAAGTGAATGACAGATTCGTTCAGTTAACAACTTGATGCATCTCCCAAGGACTGGGTTATATATACTTTGTGATTTAGCATTAGATTAATTTCTTAAAATATTTATTAGTATGTCTTCTTAAATTTTATATTGGTTTGTTCACAAAGTTGGTATACATTATGTTTCACACATATTCATTCATTCATATTGTGTTTGATAAAGTCATTCCTATGTATTATGTTTTATAAAATCAATCCCCATTGGACCTTACCCATCTGGTTGCCTAGTGAGTAGGGAGTTGTACTCAAACGCACCAGCTAATCCTAGGGATGTGGATGAGCAATCTTCTCCATTGTTTATATTCTCCGAAAATTCAATAGAGGGTCAGCTATACTTTGGTTCCATTTAACAGCAAAAGGTACTGAATTTATCTCCTTCATATATTTCTATAAAGGAGACCTTAGAGTTATCAGTAACTTCTACAAGGCAGAAATAGAACCAGAGAGAAATGTACTAGATACTGTATTAATTTTTTCAAATATTACATTCACAAAAGTTGCCCTTGTACTCTCTATTGTATTCTGTACCCTGTTTGCTATAAATATTGATAGGCAAATATGTATCTCTAGACATGCTAGGAATTCTCAAAGTAGTTTAAAGTTATATATGTATATAATAAGGAGGATATACCATAGTAAGCGATGGGTAGTTTAATGTAGATAGATAAAAAAGGACAAAGGAAGAATAAGTAAGTAAAAGCTTAAATCTTCATTTGCAATCTGGCTGGACTTGACAATTTTCAAAACAGAAAATCTTACAGTTCTCATTAGGTTGGCCAGAGTTAGTTGCACATAAGATTGAGCTTTTGAGAACAAATATGTGGAGGAAAAGATGTATAGGCAGTCCTGGTAAAGTAAGAAATAGCAGTCCTGATGTATGGAGTGTCTAGGACAATACAGGGGTTAATTGATAATTGTGTCTCCACTTGCTTGAACAAAGCTATCTGGAAAATTATAAGTACTACTGAAGAATAGAAAAATTATAAAGATAACTTCATTGGAGGAGTAAAGATAATAATTATTTATATCAAATATAAATATTTGAAATATGGGTACTTGTACTGAAAGAGCTATCATGATCTTCTCAAATGCTTTCTATGCATCTGAAAGCTGGACAATGACTAAAGATGATAGAAGAATTTTTGCCTTTTAGCTATGGTGCTGAGAAGACTATTGAACATACCATGGCATGCCAAAAGAACCAACAGGCCTCTCCTGGAGCACATGAAACCAGGTTGTTCCTTAGAGGCAAGGATTTTGAAACTCTGTCTCATATACTCTGGGTATATTATCAGGAAAGATCAGTCCTTGGTGAAGGATATCATGTTTGTGTGGAAAGTCAGCACAAGAGAGGAAGATCTTGGATGAACCAGATTGACACTATGATTGTGTGAATGGAATCAAATGTGCCCAAAACAGTGAAGAGGGTTCATAATAGAGTAAGGTTCAGAGCCACAGTTCATGGGGTTGCCAAGAGATGTAGTTGACTTGACGGCACATAACAGCAGAAGGAGATAATCAAAAGTAATTTTAAATAAAAGTCAATTAAAACGACATTTGTATTGAAAATAGTCATTGAATAGAGACAATATTATAGGAGAGAAACTTGGAAAACTCACAGCTTCCAATGCTGAAAATAGTTGGGAAAACAATACGTTATGTTAACATGAAAGATAAGACAAGAAAGCAGTGGCCTTTATCTCTACTATTAGAGGACTTTCAAAATAAAGATAGAAAATATGTTGTTAATTAGACTATTGCTCAATGACATAAAGGAGAATAATTTTAGTAGATTTGTGGGGCTCTAAGGAAGCAAGTACTTTAGTAGATTTCTCAGGAAAGGAGGAGGAACAAGACAAAACTGTGGTCACCGGGGCTTAATCTTACTCTTTACAAAAGGACTACACTTATTACAAATTGAAACACTTGATAGTTTCCCCAGTCTTCCTTTTATTCAATCTCATTGTGCTTTAATATCTCTAAATTAGCTTCCTCCAGCTTGCTACTTCTAGTCTTCAGGATTTTTAATTAGAGATAAAAATGGCCTGTTGGACTATTTTGTGCATCCCTGGCCTGTAACTTTTAAAATTGTAAATCAGATACTTTCTAGTTAGTCACTGTTGGGTTGCTATGCATTATTTGAACTCCAATCTCATGCAAAATATATTATTTAAATTCTGTTTTATGATATTCACACATTTTGTATCAATGTTTTTTAACACTTTAAACAATATTCCTCTTCTGAAAAGAATAAGATACCTACTCTCCTCCCATGTGACTTATTGCCTCTAAAAACCCACTGGAGTGTCAGCTATGGATTGGCTCCAATTTGATGGGACATAAAAAAACAATAATAATCTTAATCTCATTTAATTGATATATTCTCAATGTATACATGCAGGAAACATCACATACTTGTCCTTATTTATTAAGAATCTTAAAAAATGTATAGACTACTTTCTTTTCATCATCACGTTTTTTAATCAGTCTCTGTACAAAAGAATGTTTTCATACCTTCAACTATATAAATACATGATATTTTGCAGATCAGATGCTGATAAGAAAATGAGAGACTTTATAGACAAGCCCAGAACTCATGGGCTTGTGTATAAAGTTTCTCATTTTATTATCAGTGTATGTATGGGTGTGTGTGTGTGTGCGTGTGTGTGTGTATAAGGATTGATATATATAAAATTATTGATATATATAAAATTATTGATATAAATGATATCTACATATGCAATACATACTCACATCGATAGATAGATGATAGATAGATAGATAGATAGATAGATAGATAGATAGATAGATAAAGAATATGTATGCTCCTAATAACAATAATAAAAACACTAAGACAAGACATCGTAAAGGCTTCGTATTAGCACAATTAAATGTTCTGGGATTCCCATTCTTCTCAGAGTCAGCCACAGTTTGTTATGATCCACACAGTCAAATGCCTTTGCATAAT